>NC_133363.1:14474576-14496312 GCF_049309525.1 Garra rufa | reverse complement strand
ATTTTATGTAGAGAATAATTTAATGTAGAGACCTTAGAAATATACATATCAAACATGATACATGTGGCTTTATATGATTGGGAACCAAGGATTGTGCAGACACATATGCACTATTCAGTTTTATTTAGAAAGCAGAACTACACAGTGAATGGCAATAGAAAGACTGTATGATATTTTGCTCTTCCAGATTTGAGTAGTCTTAAATAAACAGAGAACATTTCTCTACTTTATAGCCCACAAGAAATGTAACAAGTTTATTATTAAAAATAATTTCAGATGTCCTATGATTATATGATTTTTTTTTTAATGGCTAACTAGGCTCTCTATCATTGTGTGTGTCTGTTTACAGGCGAACAGGAGAGCCTCCACTGGTTACTGGTTGGCTGCCATTCATTGGTGTCACATTGGATTATGCTGCAAACCCTTTAGTTTTCCTAAGAGAGACTCAGAAAAAATATGGGCATGTATTCACATGTAAGATTGCTCGGAAGTACTTCACTTTTGTAACAGACCCTTTTTCTTTCTCTGCTGTGGTGCGCCAAAGCAAAAATCTTGACTTTCAGAAGTTTGCTGTTGGTTTTTCACAACGGGTAAGTCACTCAGTACGAGGGGGTTGAGCATTATGAAACAAGCCTGAATCAATTGAATGCTGTGTTCTGATCTCCAGAGGCTTTTCTTTGAATGAACTACATGATCTATATGTGCAGTGTCATTTAATCTGCAAAATCTATAAATGTATGTAGAGACTCCCGGTTTGCTGCTGCATAAATAACTCCATTACTGACAATAACTCCAATAAGGTAGCCATACCTCTTGTAGAATGAGCTCTTAAGCAAAATGAATGATGGATAAAGACTATACATTTAACACTATACATTTAAACAGAGTAACCCATCAATTAAATAATTATTCTTCCAAAAAGTTCATGTCCTGTTCACATATAACCCTTATAAAACTATAATTATGCTATATAAGTCTACTTATTACAGATATAATATATTTAAAAAGGATATGTGAAAAGTTTCACTTATGTGAAAAATGAATGTAATGTTTAAATGTATGTTAACTGCATTTTAATGAAAATTAAAACTAGTTGAAACTGATATTAAATGTAATTAGTTAAACCTAAGAGTATTTTGGCCCACTTTATACATAATTTCATAATTACTTATATTGTCATTGAAATGTGATTAAAGTATATTGCTGAATGTGCTGGCATGCATTTGGTACACTAAAATGTACTTTAACATAAGTTTTTTTTTTAATTTGATTGTCATGTTTAAATAGATTTATAATTACATATTTGTAATGTAGCATAAAAAAGCACATTTAAAACCTATTAACTTTAAATGTAATATTTGATAACACTGTACAGTTATAATCTATATACTATAATCAAAGTAATTTGCATGTGCTTTATAATGTTATTCAACACATCAAAATAAGTGTGCTTCTTGAATGAACAACAAAAGAGTACTTAAATATATTGATTTTAAAAATGTAATTTTTTGCAAAAATTTTAATTTGACAGTGTTACAAAGGTCACATTTTTAAAAGGTGTACTTAAGTGCATTAGGAAACATCCATGAAAGTTTCATTTTAGAAAGGCATGTAATTTCAAGTCAGTACAGGTAAAAGACAAATCACTGACCTGGTGTTATGCACCACCATACACTTGTTACCATCTGTCATATAAAGTTTAGACATTCTTTGATGAAGATAACATATCTGAGCAAATCATTTAACTTATCTGCAACCAGGCCATACTAAAACAACGAGTGAGGGCATTTTCAAGGAAAGAGCTTTTATATGAACCCTCTCTCGAACAGTGCTTCCCAAACCTGTCCTGGAGGCCCCCCACCACTGCAGGTTTTGGGTGTTTTGGGTAGCTCTAACCCTAATCAAACACACATGAACATGCTAATCAATGTCTTAAAAATCATTAGAAAATCACAGATAGGTAAGTTTGATCAGGGTTGGAGCTAAACTGTAGCACACTGGCCCTCAAGGGCAAGATTTGAGGAAACCTGCTCTATAGAGAACTGAGTTTGCAAACATATGCCACTTAAAATCACATAAGGAGCATGTTAATGAAGCTCTAGCACTCTGGGTAGTGTTTAAAACTTTTTGGGAAAGCCCAGGTGCATAAATGCAGTGCAATCTCATCTTGGCGAAAACATATGCCCTTGGCAACTATCCCACAGCTCGAAACTCATAAACTGTTGGATCTTATGACAAAGTCTTGTGATGTTCCTCATTTCAGTCACTTTGAATAAAATGAATAAATCTAAACATAATGTAAAACATGGGCTAATAAGTGGGTTCTATCCTGATTCTCTGCCCCTATTTCTGTTCATCTTTATCTTTTACCTACACACACAGGTCTTTGGTCATGCTGACTTTAGCTCTTTACTGTTCAGTGAGAGTTATAGGGAAGTTCACAGCATTTTTCGACAGACACTTCAAGGCCCACCACTGCAGCAGCTAACTGAGACCATGTTAGGCAATCTGCAGATGGTTTTGGAACGAGGTCTACCATATGAGCACAACTGGTTTGAAGAGGGTCTTCAGAGCTTCACAAACCGCATCATGTTTGAGGCAGGGTTTCTCACTCTGTTTGGAAAGGACGCAAAGTTTCTTCATGCCGATGACAGAATATGCATGCGGAAAGCAGTGCAAGACTTTTTGACGTTTGATCGTGCTTTCCCTGTACTGGCTGCAGGGGTTCCTATTGGTCTGTGTACACAAGCATGGCGAGCAAGGGAAGCTTTAGCAAAGGAACTGCTACATGATAAGCTTCATCACCGGAAATGCATCTCAGATCTGATTCAGCGCAGAATGGACGTATTTGACCGCATGCAATTGGATGAAATTGGAAAAGCAAGGACACACGTGTGCATGGTATGGGCGTCACAGGCTAACACTCTTCCAGCAGCCTTCTGGAGCCTGTATTACACATTGAGGTAAGACACTGACTTTGTACAAACTTTTGTTCTTGTACTTTTAAAAAGCTTCTCAAGTTATACCTTATAACATGGATTTTGCAAGTGTGGATCTCATGCCATTTTGAATGCTACTCAAGGTTGCCAGGTTTTTACAACAAAACCTGCCCAATTGCTACTTAAAACTAGCCCAATCACGTTTCAGAGGGGGCTCCCTGGTAAAAATCGCATTATCACGTTATTGGGGACACTTCAACCCGCAGCCATGGAAGACAACCCGCAACAACAGTTACAGTAGCCCAATTCCACAGGAAAATCACAGACTTGGCAACACTAATTTCTCCTGTCATTACAGCAGGACATTCAAATTACTAATACATTCTAAAATTCTGTTATTCATTTATTGTTATTCATTTAATGTTATTCAATTATTTATATAGAATCTGCAATAAAAACATGTATTGAATTAGAATACTAGATTTTTATTGTGGTCTCTGACTTTTAAACTTCGCTATAGGCCTGTTTGATAATTCATTCACAGTAAAAATTATATAAGCACCTTTCTCAGTAAATTAAAGCATGTATACATGTATGTTTGTGTGTTCTGACCCTCAGGTCTGTTGATGCTTTCACTGCTGCTCGGGCAGAGGTCAACAAAGTTTTGTCAGGTCAATTAATAAGCAACCAGGACCAAACAATCCACCTTTCTAGAGAGCAGCTGGACTCTATGGCTGTATTAGGTAGGTGATAGATACCTAAGTAATGTTTAACTCTGATTATCATGATTACTGTATATCTGTCACAGTCTTAAGGTTACAAAGATGCAGAAGAATCAAAAGTTCCCTTCAGGGAACTTGAGCTGCGTCATCAACGCTATGGGGAACGCCATTGGCGAACCACGCTCTGAATATCGTGTGTAACCAATCAGAATGACGGGTGTGACGTCACGGACGTGATGACGTCATCGACCAGGAAGTATAAAAGTATGTGCGGTGGAACTGGCGTCAGCTTTCTGTCATTCAGTGAAGCGCTCTGTGTGTTGTGTTGTGAGAAAAACTGTCTGTCTGCATTACCACTCCTGTTCTTGTGCCAGTTTGCACAAACTTTCATTTAGAGTGGTAATGTCATTTAGGGGCAAGAAAAGCAGTGAGAGTGAGCCACATTACAAGCGGTGTGTTCCTCCTTGCCGGAGATTTGTCTCTGGTGAGGATACACACAGCTTGTGTGTGGCTTGCTTGGGATCGGGGCATGCACAGTCAGCTCTCGAGGGGGCTGATTGTCCGTATTGTGATCTTCTTCCAATGCGGGTGCTCCGATCCCGGAAGGCTCTCTTTGAGGAGGGAGCCTTCACCAGCGTTCCCCGCGGTGCTGGCCCCGCTTCCACTGAGGCGGAGCGGCAGCTGCACTCATGGGGTTCGCAGCTGGATCTGTTGGAGGGAATGGAGACGGTAACCCCCATCTCCTTCCTCACCCAGCAGATCCACAGCTCACTTGCAGTGTACGGAAGCCCGCACTGTGGTTACTTCCCCTCAGCAAGAGAGCACGGCACTTCTCCTATCTTCTATCTAATGTGGTGGGGATGGCCAAGCATGGCTACAAGATGATGCCGCGGGCAGAACAGACGCTGGCTAGCTATCTTTGAAGGCTCCCGGCCTGGCATCATCTTTGAAGGCTCCGTCCTTGCCCTCCTTGCGCAATGTCCCCTCTGGTACTCTCTGACTCATCCAGCTCCCCTGAGGTTGGATGCCATGGTACAGACGTGGCCGAGGCTAAGTCTTTACGCTTTTCCCCCGATTGCTCTGCTCCCAGGAGTTCTGGAGAGAGTGCGCCGGGACGGAGTTCGGCTTCTGTTAGTAGCCCCGTACTGGCCGGGCCGAGTATGGTTCTCGGACCTGATTTCTCTTCTAGACAGCTCTCCATGGGAGATTCCCGTCAGGAGGGATCTCCTCTCTCAAGCGGGGGGTTCCATCTTGCACCCCCGGCCGGAGATGTGGAAGTTGTGGGTGTGGCCCCTGAGGGGGCACAGCTCATAGCTTCTGGTCTCTCAACCGAGGTTGTGGAGACCATTCTCCAGTCCAGAGCTCCCTCCACGAGGAAACTATACGCCTTGAAGTGGAGACTCTTCACTTCTTGGTGCAGAGACCGCCAGCTTGACCCAGTTAACTGCCCGATTGGTACAGTGCTGGAGTTCTTGCAGGGCCGTTTCTCTGCAGGGTTAACCCACTCCACCTTGAAGGTCTACGTGGCAGCTTTATCGGCCTACCATGCCCCTCTTGGTGGCCTCTCAGTGGGTAAGAACCCACTGGTTATACGTTTCCTCCGCGGTGTGCTGAGGCTAAGGCCTCGAGTGCGACTTCGTGTTCCTACTTGGGACCTCGCTGTGGTTCTTGAAGCCCTCTGTAGCCCTCCATTCGAGTCTATAGAGGAGATTTCTGATCGTTTACTCACGATAAAGACTATGCTTCTTCTCGCCCTCTCTTCCCTGAAGAGAGTTGGGGACCTGCAGGCCATTTCGGTGGCTCCTTCCTATTTGGACTTGCGCCTGGCTTGACCAAGGCATTTTTGTACCCACGTGCTGGGTACGTCCCTAAGGTCCCGGCCTCTGTACCACAGCCTGTCGAACTTCAGGCTTTCTGTCCTCCTCCATTTCTGGAACCAGACCAGCAGAAGTATAATTGTATGTGTCCAGTGCGAGCATATGTCCACAGAGCTGCCCTGTGGCGTAAGGCAGATCAGCTATTTGTTTGTCACGGCCCCCCTAAGAAGGGGTACCCGGCTTCAAAACAGTCCATCAGTAGGTGGATCGTCGATGCCATTTCTACTGCCTATGAGTCCTCTGGCCTCCCCTCACCATTGGGAGTCAAGGCTCACTCCACCCGAGGCATGGCTGCCTCTAAAGCCCTTCTGGCAGGTGTTCCTGTGCAGGACATCTGCAATGCTGCGGGATGGTCTACGCCCCTCACGTTCGTCAGGTTCTATGACCTTGACCTTACAGCCACTCCTGGCTCCTCTGTTCTCTTGCCCTATCAATTTCCCTAGGCAGGGATTTGGAATTCTGGAGGCGTGGATATCTCGTTCCCTATAGCATTGATGACGCAGCTCGAGTTCCCAGAAGGGAACATCCCAGGTTACGTATGTAACCCTGGTTCCGTGAGGGAACGAGACGCTGCGTCCAGAGCCATAATTCTGGCATCCCTGGAGCGCTTACTTCATTTCCCAGAAGCTGACGCCGGTTCCGCCGCACGTACTTTTATACTTCCTGGTGACGTCATCACCTCCGTGACGTCACACCCGTCATTCTGATTGGTTACACACGATATTCAGAGCGTGGTTCGCCAATGGCGTTCCCCATAGCGTTGATGACGCAGCGTCTCGTTCCCTCAGGGAACCAGGGTTACATACGTAACCTGGGACGGTTTCAATACAAAGGTTTTTTAAGGTGAGACGCCCCAGGTGAATGTGGTTAAAAAAAAAAAACTAATAGATATCATCATACTTACACAGTTGATTGCTTATATTAACACTTAATTTTTTTGTATTAAATGTTTTCTGAAATGCTATGTTGAAATATGCAAATGAGGTGTTATCTAATTAAATATGCACTAATTTTCATAAATTTCTAGAACCAAAATCTCAACATTGGAGCCTGTTTCAAGATTCTTGTTTCATTTTGTTGACATATTACTCATAGGTCTTTAAAGAGGGGATTTTGGATATCTCTTTTTATCACTTCATAAAAAAGTCATTAAAAATGGCATAAAAAAATCAGGCCAGTAAACAAAAAATGTTTGCCTTTTTTTTTTGTTAGTTTTTTGTTGTTGTTGTTGTTGTTGTTGTTGTTGTTGTTTTTAGAAATAAAATGTAGAAAACCAGGTAAATTATTTATAAACAAACACCTGCCTTCAAAGATAGTAATAAAATTGTAAAGTTTAGTGTATGTACGTGTTACTGAAGTGGAGATTTTTGGTTCACTGCAGGAGAAAAATCTTATTTTGAGAAAACAGCCTTTAAAGATATGTATTGTAATAGAAACCTACAGACAGAAATATATAAAGTGCATTAAAGAAACAGTTAAAGGTGTATTTTGGATGTTTTCTTTCCATTACATTCTTAAAAATAAAGGTGCTTTAAAGGGTTCTTCAAGCGATGCCATAGAAGAACCATTTTTGGTTCCACAAAGAACCATTCTGTCAAAGGCTATTTAAAGAAACATCTCTTTCTTACCTTGTTATAATCTGAAGAACCTTCTTTCGCACAAAGAACCTTTTGTGAAACAGAAAGGTTGTTCAGATGTCTTTATGGAACCATTTAGACAAAAAAGGTTCTACTATGGCATCGTGAAGCACCTTTATTTTTAAGAGTGTAGTCTGAAAAAAAATTTGACAGGTGCATTAGTGTTTTGCCTGCAGTCTTGCCTGCAGAATAAGCACAGGGTATCCAAGTCTATGTAACAGTGTGCACTTTAACACAAATAACAATGAACTGAGGAAACAAAGGAACATAAGTTTATACAGATAACGAACTAAAAGACAAATAGGTGTGATGATAAAATTTACTTGCAAACTAATGAGAGCGGGAAAATATACTCTTAAAAATAAAGGTCTTTCGTGACGCCATAGAAGAACCTTTTTTTGTTTAAATGGTTTCATAAAGAAACTTTAACATCTGAACCTTTAACATTTGTAGTGAAAAAAGGTTCTTCAGATTATAAGGTAAAATAGATATGGTTCTTTAAAGAACCTTTGAGTGAATGGTTCTTTGTGGAACAAAAAAATGGTTCTTCTATGGCATCGCTGTGAATAACCTTTTAAAGCACCTTTATTTTTAAAGGTGTAGAACAAATACATCAGGAATTAAAACAAAACCAACAGTCCTTGATAAGGAAAACTAAACTGACAGTTCCTGACAATACCATGGATCCTAATAGACCTCTCTTGGAAGTGTTTGTATACAGTCATGTGAAAAAGTTAGGACACCCTATTGAATTTCATGGTTTTCTGTATCAGGACATAATAAAAAATTATCTGGTCCTTAGCAGGTCTTAAAATTTGGAAAATAAATCCTCGGATAAACGTCATCACATGACATATCACACAGTGTCATTATTTATTTAAGAAAAATACAGCCAAGAGGAAAAGTCTATGTGTGACAAAGTTAGGACACCCTATGAGTCAATTGCCTGTAGATCCACTTTTAGCAGCAATAACTTGAAGCATTCATTTTCTGTGTGACTTTATCAGTCTCTCACATTGTTCTGGACCACTCTTCTTTTCAATGTTGCTCCAGTTTACTGAGGTTTGTGGGAATTTGCTTATGCACAGCTCTCACCACAGTATTTGAGTTCTGGACTTTGACTGGACTTTTGCAACACCTTGATTCTTTTCTTTTCAGCCATTCTGTTGTAGATTTTCTGGTGTGCTTGGGATCATTGTCCTGTTGCATGACCCAATTTTGACCCAACTTTAGCTGTCAGACAGAGGCCCTCACATTTGACTCGAGAATTTTTTGATATACAGAGGAGTTCATGGCCGACTCAATGACTGTGAGGTGGCCAGGTCCTGTGGCTACAAAACAAGCCCAAAATGATCAGCCCTCGTCCAGCATGCTTGTCTTTTGGTATGAGGTGTTTGTGCTGATAAGCTCTTTAGGTTTTCACTAAACTTGGCGCTGTGCATTATGGCCAAACATCTCCACTTCGGTCTCGTCTGTTCAAAGGACATTATTCTAGAAGACTTGTTTTGTTCAGATGCAACTTTGCAGACCTAAACTGTGCTGCCATGTTTTTGTTTTGTTTTTTTAGATAGAAGAGGCTTTCCTTTGCCAAGGCTTCTAAACATGCCATTTTTGTCCCATATTTTTCTAATGGTATTGTCATGAACTTTATCCTTTAACATGTTAACTGAGGTCTGTAGAGTCTGAGGTATAGTTCTTGGGTTGTGTGCCATTTCTCTGAGCATTACACGGTCTGATCTTGGGGTGGATTTTCTAGGACGTCCACTCCTGGAAGGAGAGGTGTCTGTTTTTCAAATGTCTTTCACTTGTGAATAAACATCAAATTGGACATGGCCATAGTACTCTTCTCAGATTGATGGGAGCAACAAATGCTTCTCTAAGATGATTGCTAATGTCTTACCTCCTTGGCATTGTGTTAACAAACACCTGAAGGCTCCAGACCAGCAAACTGCCAAAGCTTATGCTTTTATAGAGGCGCTCAAACTTGCTGATGATCAGTTAATCAAAGGTGTTTGATTGGCAGTGCTTGACTGTTATTTACCCTCTTAATTCCAATGTTAACAGTAAGGGTGTCCTAAATTTGTCACACATGGCCTTTGCATTTTAGCTTTATTTTTGTTCAATAAATGATGACACGGTGCAATTTATCATGTGTTGTTGTTCATCTGAGGTTTTATTTTCCAAATTTTAAGACCAGCCAAGGACCAGATTTTTTTTATTATATCGTGATATGGAAAACCATGAAATTCAATAGGGTGCCCTAACTTTTTCACATGACTGTATATGGTGATTTTTTTAAAGCTTTTATTTTTGTAGATTATATGTTTATGTGATATGTATTTTGTCATTTTCAGAAAGTATTATTCAGGAAGCTCTTCGTCTGTCCAGTGCCTCCATTATGATACGTGTTGCCAGTGATGACTTTACGCTGACACTGGATTCAGGGCAGACAGCTGCTGTAAGAAAAGGAGATCACATTGCTCTTTACCCCCAACTTATACACCTGGATCCTGAAATCTACCCCAACCCTACAGTATGTGTTCAAGCTGTCACTGTCAATTATACTAACATTAAACTTAAATATACTTATATTATTATTTTTCTAGTCTAGATTAATTATGTTTATTGTATGAATGTATGAAAAATGTCCCTATATGTATGAAAAAGTTTCCTAATGGAATGTTCCTATCGCACAGTTCTGATACAACATGTGATTGTTATAAAATATGTCACGTAATGTATTTAATGTTAAAAGACACATTATACAGTAGTAACTTTGATACTACAATCCTTTAAACATCACAGTGACATTTTAAACAGAGACAACAATGTGAATGCAATATTCTTCTGTGTTCCAGGAGTTCAAATACAACCGCTTCCTAGATGACAGTGGTCAACGAAAGAGTGATTTCTTCAAAAATGACAGACGACTAAAGCATTTCTTGTTGCCGTTTGGTTCTGGTGTTAGCGAATGCCCTGGCCGTTTTTTTGCAGTACATGAGATTAAACTGTTCCTCGCATTGACACTGTGGCATTATGACCTACAGCTCAGTGACCCTGACGCCACTCTGGTTCCAGACAGTACTCGTGCAGGCCTAGGTATACTGCCACCATCACAAGACGTCCTTCTAAGGTATAGAAGAAAAACCAACACCGCCGCAGAATAGTTAAGAAAGGAAATGGAAGGAGATGAAAATTAAAAGATGCAAAAGGAACATGAAGATCCTTATCTAGACGACAAGTGAAATGGCAGTCTTTCTAGCTTCTGTCGTAAATGTAGCGTTTTGCACAAATGGTCTTAATAACTAAGCAATACAATTAGTAAAATACTTAACAGCAAAAATACAGCTTCTGTATGATGAATATTTGTATATTTGACTCTAACTAGCCTACATTAAAATGCATTCTTTAATAGATCAGGTAAATGTGATGATAGACAAAAGTGTGAGAAAAGATGGGTGAACCTGTTACTATTATCTGTAACACAGTGTCTATTTGTCTGATTTGTCTGCCATCATACAAATGATGGTAATATTTACACATAAATAAAATCTTTACACATAAAATGCAAATGACTACATGCATGACCATGAACAGCCAATGTATGCCTCTTTTTTGGAAAGTTTAAGAGGGTTATTGGAGTAACCTACGCCACTTTTAAGTTTGTGTGTGTGTGTGTGTGTGTGTGTGTGTGTGTACCTGGTATTCATCACATTGTGGGGACCAAATGTCCCCACAAGGATAGGAATACTAGTAGATTTTGATCTTGTGGGGACATTTCTCAGGTCCCCATGAGGAAACAGGCTTATAAATCATGCACAATGAGTTTTTTTGATGAAGTAAAATGCACAATCTCCTGTGAGGACTAGGTTTAGGTGTAGGGTAGGTGTAGGGCGATAGAAAGTACGGTTTGTACAGTATAAAAACCATTACGCCTATGGAATGTCCCCATAAAACATGTAAACCCAACGTGTGTGTGTGTGTGTGTGTGTGTGTGTGTAATGTGTATCAGCTATGTATTATGTAGGCCTATTTCTTTTACTAAGTAGCCTATGTCAGAAAGATACATTCTTCTTAAAAACAGTACTTTGGAAGACTCGCAAAACATGCTCACATGGATCCTGTAGGCCTATAAGTTGTTTATTTGGTAATGTTTGTCTTATTAGATGTAGTGTTTTGCATCACTTTCTCATCATCTTCATCATCATCATCAAAAATAAATAAAAATTTAAAACTCCAACAGGAAAGCACAATCCAATCCCCCCCCCCCCCCCCCCCCCATGTACTGCGAGTACAGCTATTTTGGTCGAACGAGGGCGCTCACTCAGGGGAGATGTGCTGACTTGCGCTCGAGTATAGGCTGTATTTCATTTCCCTCATCCACAACACCCGCGGACATTACATTCATTACCTCTGAGATCCAGTGAACTAAATCAACTGCCATACACAACGTTTACTATCGAATAAACCGGACCGACGAGCACCTAAAGCTATTTAATATCCTACATTGCTGGTGAGCCTAGGCTTCTGCAGCGTCAAGGTGAGTGCGCATCATCCTGGCATTCTAAGCATCAGAAAACGAGCTAATGTTGACTTGTCACATTCACAGCTACTATGTATAAATATTAATGATCGCTATCGCTGAATATTATTATCTTTTATCTCTTAAATATTGCTGTCTTTTATTCTATATCCCGCTTACTCGTATACTCAACCTGTACATGGAAGAAACAAACATTCCTTGCGCGAACGACCAGTAGACTATTTGTCATTTAATATCTTTTTAAAGTGAAAATTACTGTTTGACCTCGACAAAATTGTAAAGTAATATGCGTCTGTGATGCACCCAAACCACATGTACAGCGACAAGGAAATGTAAACAATAAATAAAGAAATAAATAATAAAATAATATTGAGAGACTGTGCTACGTTTCTATGACGTGTTTTATGTCTGTAGATAGTAAATTAAATTGAATTTCTATTGTTACATGAACTAAACATTAACATTTCTTTAGGAAATTCATCCAAAGCGCTCCATACAGGATAACAACCATGTCACTGTATCCATCTCTAGAAGACATGAAGGTGGATAAGTTCATGCAGGTTGGACATTATTTATTTATTTATTTGTTTGTATTTACAGTATGTATTTAAAAAGATAAATCTAATTATCCAAAATGTATTTTCCCCCTTTTCTGTAGGCACATAACACCCCCACGGCAAGCCCTTTAAAGGCTTTACCTCCTCCCGAACCTTTCAGGTGCCAGAATGAGCCCTGCTATGATTCAAAATCTGAAGAGATAGGTAAGAATCAGATACTGTGCTGTATGTATGATTACATAATCTATGACAGAAAAGAGGCTTAGACCTTAAAACTGAGCTTCAAAGAGTGGCATATAGGCCCACCTCGCAGGAGGCTGTAAAATATATGTTCACATTTATTTTGGCGACGAAAATTGATTTTTACCTCAATAAACTCCTAATTTGTTGCCTATTAACAGTAAGATTGTTGTTACATTTTAAGGTAGGATTAAGATATGGTCATGCTTAATATAGCATTAATATGTGCTTTACAGGTACTAATAAACAGCTAATATGCTAATAATATTCAAGGTAATAAGCAAATAGTTAAAACTGGTCTCTAGTGTTGCCAAATATATAGGGTTGTATTAGAAATTTTCAAATAAAAATATTTTCAGGCCTGGAAAACTCATGGAAACAAATAAATTCACTTGCATCCATGTAGCTTAGACCATTATTTAATGTTGTCTGTCTCTCTCTTTAGCTACTTCTAGCAGGTTGTACCCTGAGCTGAATGAGTTTATGGGTCTAAATCTCAGTGCAGATGCTCAACAAACCCTTCTCTCTTCAGTTTCTGACCATGCCAGTGGGGTGAGTCTGTTTCTGTCTGTGAACTTCTCATCAGATAATCAACATAAAAAAAAGACATTATCTTGTAAAAAAAGAAGTACACTTTGCATGTATTAAAAAAGAGTACTTACTACAGAAAAAATTTACCAAGGAAACAGGGAATAAGCAAGAGGAAATGTAAATATACCATCATGGGGGGAAAAAAAAAAGAAAATTACAAGAAAACATCCAACTAAGAGTCCTAGAAACAGAAGACACATCACACTTAGGACTTAAATACAACTTTATACTGTATGTAATTTCATAATTAGTTCCATGGTCTATGAATTATGGTGAATGTATATTGAACGTACTGACAAGCATTTATGGTAAACTAAAATATACTGTAATAACCAAAAGGACTAGGGAAAGAGAGGAGGACACCAGAAAGGCAATATATTACACAATCCTATATAAAATTTTTAAAGCATAACAAAAGAATTCACATTCTACTTTTGAAACGTGTTTTCGATGTTGAAATGTCTGTTTTTGTTTTGGTCTGTGTGATTCAGCCCACTGCCAGTTTACCCAATAGTATTTCAACACTCCAGGTTGAATAGTAATAGTAGACACTCAGGGGGGCTAGTTGGTGGAAAACAAAGCGAATTGCAGCCATGGAAGGTAGCATACGAACTGGGTCAGAAATCGCAGATTCTACCCAACCTAAAAAGTCTTGCCATTAATCTAAAAAGCTCTATGATTAGAAGGATTTTAAACAACATAATTAATAATAAAAAAAAAAAAAGTTCACATAATTATTTCTGTGAAAACAATGCTACAGACAGTTTTTCTACTTTTGAAACGTGTTTTCCATGTCAGAATGTCTGTTTTTGTTTTGGTCTGTGTGATTCCACCCACTGCCAGTTTACCCAATAGAATTTTGACACTCTGGGTTGCCAGTTGGTGGAAAACACAGCGTATTGCAGAACTGGAAGCCAGCATATGAACTGAAATTACAGATTCCACTCAACCTAAAATGTCTTGGCAACAGTCTAAAAAGGTCTATGACCAGAAGAATATTAAAACGCTATTTTAGTGTGTCCTAATCTGGCAAGCCATGTGAGCATTGCGTCTGATGAGGAGGAAGTGGGACAAATGATATTTAGTATTTGGACTGCAGTACCCTTTTCAGCTGCTAGCAATCAATATTACATACTGCATCCTTAAGTAACTGTTTTTGACTTTATTTTTTAAAAAATGCTTTCATTGGTATAACTCAATGCCAGCTTGATTGCAGTCATTTTAAATATTATTTAAATTTGACTTGAATAAAACCAATTAATTGAGATATTACCACATGCCGTACATTTTGGGTAATCTGACAAAATAATTTTTGCAGTATAGTAATAATATATTCCCCAATCACTTTTTAGGCTGTTAGTGTCTGGACACCTGGATCGAGCTGGGCGGCAGCCCCCATAACAGGAAGTGACCTGGGGGTAAAGAGAGCAGAGATTCGACAGGGTGTACGGGAGGTGGTGCTGTGCAAAGACATGGATGGGAAGATTGGCCTCCGCCTCAAAGTCATAGATAATGTATGAATACTTTACCTTTTACATTTGAATTAACGCAATTTGTTATTATCTAGATTAAGATAAAAACAAAAGTGGTCTAACAAGAAAGAATATAGTGGAACATGGCAATAGTCATCACTTTTTAGGTGAAAAATATATCAAATATTTAGATATTTAAAGTGTTCTGTGTTTTAAATAATGAAATCCATAATCACATTATAGCATTATGCCCCAATAGTATGATGGTGAGCTCTAATTAACATTTCCAAATGTGTGTTTCAGGGTGTGTTTGTGCAGTTAGTGCAGGCTAACACTCCAGCAGCACTAGCAGGGCTGCGGTTTGGTGATCAGATTCTGCAGATCAATGGCAAATCATGTGCTGGCTGGAGTAGTGATAATGCACATAAGGAGCTTAAGAACGCCAACCCAGAGAAGATCACTTTGGCTGTGCGAGACAGGTACACACACACATCATACATAGAGCGTTTTGGGAGGTTTCAAATACTCTGCACAATGATGATACTCAGCAGGTTTCAAATACTCTGCACAATGATGTTTTATTCATGAGGATCAGGTTGTCATGAATTATTAATGAAGAAGTCAGACACAGGAGGGTGTGTGTATGTAGTTTTAGCCTTGCATCTATACAGCAGTGCAAACTATTGTTGTAAACCTTTGTTTATAAGAAGTATGAATCTGACACACTCAGAGACACACATTTGTTAAATTGTGTGAATTCATTTTTAATTCTTTTTTGTTGTTGTTGGGCAAAGCCCAAATTTTTGCATGGGAAGTAACAGGAGAGAGGGGAATGAGAAAAGACTTTGAGTCGAAATTCAAGCTTGGGTCACTGCTACACGATACGCAAAAGTACTGCAGGCTATGGCTCTGACAGCCCAACTACTTTGTTTTTGGCAAATATAAAATGGACAGAAAATAATGTGGATTGGAAAAGACAGGACTTAAACTTAGGTCACCAAAAGCACAATAATGTTATTTGTTAAGGTGCTGCCCACAAGGCTATTGGCACTGACAGTGTAACTAATTTTTAATGCAGAAAGAGAATCATCCAAAAGGCATTCATATGCAGTTTTTAGGCAAACATTCTATGTTTTCCATCTGTGTTTAGGTCTGTTGGCCTGTTGAGTTTTCTGAAAAAAAGTCTTGGTTACATATGTAAACATGATCCCCTGAATACTTAACGACACGCTGTAGTTCAGTTGTTTTAATAGCATCAACTACACATCAGTAGTTGATCCTATGTAAACACCCCAGGACGCGACCAAATTAAGTGATTCTGCCCCCCACACTCTTTCGACACACTATTACTACTTACAGCTGAGGTCAAAAATTTACATCCCCCTTTTTCAGAATTTGCAAAATGTTATTTTACTAAAATAAGATGGATCATACAAAATGCATGTTATTGTTCATTTAGTACTGACCTGAATAAGGTATTTCACATAAAATATGTTTACATATAGTCCACAAGAAAAAAATAATAGTTGAATTGATAAAAATTACCCTGTTGAAAAGTTTACATCCCCTTGATTCTTAATACTTTGCTCTTACCTGAATGATTCACAGCTGTGTTTTTTGTTTAGTGATAGTTGTTTACGAGTCCCTTGTTTGTTTTGAACAGTTAAACTGCCTGCTTTTCTTCAGAAAAATCTATCCTGTCACACAAATTCTTTGGTTTTCCAGCATTTTTCTGTACTTGAACTCTTTCCAACTATAACTGTGTGATTTTGAGATTCGTCTTTTCACACTGAGGACAACTAAGGGACTCATAAGCAACTATTACAGAAGGTTCAAATGCTCACTGATGCTCCAGAAGGAAAAAACTGACAATGCATTAGGAGCCATAGAACTTTTGAACAGAATGGAGATATGTACATTTTTCTTATTTTGCCTAAATATCATATTTTTTATATTTAGTAGTGCCCTTTAGAGACTACAGAAGATAGTTACATGTTTCCCAGAAGACAAAATAAGTTACATTTACCCTGATCTTCAAATTCAAAAAGCTCTTAATGCATGGCTTTTCCTTCGTGAGAGCGTTTGAACCTTCTGTAATAGTTGCATATGAGTCCCTCAGTTATCCTCAGTGTGAAAGATGGATCTCAAAATCATACAGTCATTGTTGAAAAGGGTTCAAATACGCAAAAATGCTGTAAAAAATAAATTGTGGGACCTGAAGGATTTTTCTGAAGAACAGCGACCAGTTTAACTGTTCAGGACAAACAAGGGACTCATGAACAACTATCACTAAACAAAACAATACAGCCATAGATCATTCAGGTAAGAACACAGTATTAAAATAATGAAGGGGATGTAAAATTTTGAATGGGGTAATTTTCATAAATTCAACTATTATTTTCTTATGTGGACTATATGTAAATATATTTTATGTGAAATATCTTATTCAGGTCAGTGCTAAATAAACAATAACATGCATTTTGTATTATTCCTCCTATTTTGGTAAAATAATCAACATTTTGCAGATTCTGAAATGGGGAACCTTTGACCTTTACTGTATGGTCTCTGGTGTTAGTCACTTAGATATGTAAAACTATATCCAGGCAGAGCATTACTTAAAGGGTTACTGCACCCCAAAATGAAAATTTTGTCAATAATCCAAAACCCTCATGTTGTTCCAAACCCGTAAAAGCTTTGTTTGTCTTCGGAGCACAATTTAAGATATTTTGGATGAAAACTGGTAGCTTTTTGACTGTCCCATTGACTGCCATGTAAATAGTACTGTCAAGGCCCAGAAAAGTATGAAAGACGTTGTCAAAATAGTCCATCTATTTTGTACGCAACCAACGTACACTAGGGCTGCTCGATATTGGGGAAAAATTACATTGCGATATATTTTTTTCTTGCGATATATATTGCGATGTGTACAAATTAATTTATGTTCATCAGGTTGTTTTGAACTGCTTAAAAATCAAATAATAATTCAAGAATAATTGGGGTAATTTTGTAAGCATTTTCAAAGAATAAAAAAGTAAAAGTACAGTATAATCAAAACCCTGAAATAAAATACTTTTTAAAGCTTATTTTGGGTAGTTTCATAAACAGTTTGACTCACCTTATTCACTGTCAATTCAGGCAAATCAAGGCTCTAATATGAAATTAATAATGAATGTTTCTTTTACCCTGATGAAAGGGAAATCAGCTTCTTCCTTTCACGGAAAACATTAAAAGCTTAGCTAAGATGGAGGAACAGCTGATCATAGAGGGATAACATTTTTTTAGCAGCAGAGCTACTGCAAGCAATTTTTAGTTTTGGAAATCCATTTATCTTTGTTTATTTATCTTTGCTGAAACTTCCACGTCTTTAGGAGAGCGCGGGGTCATGGTTGCTTAGCAACGGCAGACGCCACTCTGCCACTCAAGTTACAGAGCGCTTTGGAAAGAAGGAGAAAGTGACGCGCCTAGCGTTTTCCACGCGTTTTTAGGCGCGACATGTGAATGGTCCCTTAAATTCGTAGTGTTTCCGCGAGTTGTGGCAACATCTGCCAGGCACTCCCGACAAAGCACCTGTTTTTGGTCAGTAGCATCCTTTTTGTATTCAAAATACTTCCATATGACCGACGTTGCGTTTCTTTTTGCGACCAAATCTTCCATTTCGGCGCTTTTCTCCCGTCCCGCGCTCATTTTGCCATGCACACGCAGAGACTGCATGCATGAAGTAGGTGAAGCAACGTGTGCATTATAGTTTTTAAAGAACCCTTAAATATGAGTTAATTACTTTATTTTAGACAAATATAGATCCGTGAATAGAAATATAGATAGTACATTTTAAAATCAGACACACATAATTTTTTTTTTGCCCTGCATCGTGACTGCCACGATGTGACTATCGCGCATGCGTACATCGCGATGACGATGCTGAAACGACCTATCGTGCAGCCCTAACGTACACTGTTCTCTGTCAGCCGCAACACACTGATACATTTTCTATGTTTATTTACACTTTGATTTTCGTCCAGGGAATACTATCCAAAATGGCGCTACGGCGGAGGAGACAAATTGGTGAATAAAGTTGTTAATTTCATTTTCTTTGCGTACAAAAAAGTATTCTCGTAGCTTCGAAAAATTATAGTTGAACTACTGATGGCAGATGGACTATTTTGACGATGTCTTTCATATTTTCCTGGGCCTTGACAGTGCTTTTTATTTGGCAGTCAATGGGACAGTCAAATAGTTCCTGGTTTTCATCCAAAATATCTTAAATTGTGTTCCAAAGATGAACAAAGCTTTTACGGGTTTGAAACGGCATGGAGGTAAGGGATTCATGAGAAAATTTTCATTTTGGGGTGGAATAACCCTTTAAAGTTATTGATATGTATAGCATGGTATACTGTCATATGCATGTTCATTATGCAGTTATAAATCAGCATTAAAAATACTATTACTGTTTGCAGGCCATTGGAACGATCTGTTACTCTTCACAAGGACATGAGCGGACAGCTCGGCTTTCTTTTTAAAAAGGGTCGAATCACCTCAATAGTAAAAGACAGCTCAGCTGCACGTAACGGCGTCCTTACTGATCATCAGATCTGTGAGATCAATGGTCAGAATATAATTGGACTGAAGGTAAATGACATTAGTATTTTGCATTTGTTGGTTTCCTTCTTTTCTTTTAGCTCTGTCTCTGTCTCTCTTTATTACCAATATGGCCCAGTAAAGCATAAGCAGGTGACTTGTAAACGATCTGATTTCAATTTAAGCTACTTTCCTGTCTTTTCTTCTCTTTGATTAGGACTCCCAAATCACAGACATCCTTAATTCTAGCGGAGGTGTTGTCACAGTAACTGTGATGCCGGTGGTTATCTTTGAACACATGATGAAAAGGTATGGAAAACAGATTCCGGGTGGACAAAACCCAATGCCAATCAGGAGTCTATTCATGTAACTTGACTGAAAGTATCTTATTTTCCCTTCTTTTACTGCCTCTCACAAATGTGTTCTTAACATTCTCTTTCTCCCCGCAGGATGTCCAGCAGTATTGTAAAGTCACTAATGGATCATTCTATTCCTGAGGTGTGAGACTGTTCGGATCAAACTGTACAACTGAGGACGATTTGGCCACAGTTTGGACTGGAGGGCTCACATTTTGTCTGGAGCACAAGTTCAGTTGTGTGTCCACAATCATGTGATTTTATGTATGTTTATGTATGTTTGAGAGGTTTTTGTCAGGCAAAGAAAGACCAAGGAGAACAAGTTCTGTAATCATTTACTTTTTTTTATGTTGTTCTAAACCCTTTCTGATGTATCACACAAAAGAAGATGTTAGGATGTGTGCAGAATGTTCACACTGTCCAAGCCAAGTCAGTTTTGAACTTATGAAAGTAATTTATACAATTTATTGTGCTACATTCTAATGCATATGAAGCAAAATATAGTGTGGAACACATCGAAATTTAAGTCATTATGCACTGATAATAAAATTCACTAATCTTCACCTCTGCCATAGCTGTCCAATGTCATTCACAGTTATGCATATTAAAACTGATTCATCATCGGTCTTGGGGATAATGCATTACAAGTAGGCTACTGTGAGTTACGTAATTAGATTACTTTTTCAAGTAACTAGTAAAGTAACAGATTACCTTTAAATTAACAAGAAAATATCTGAGGTACTTTTTCAAATAAGTAACACAAGTTACTTTGTTTTCCTATTTATTCACTAACACCTTTCCTGTCCCGGTGTTGAGCGAAATTAGGAGTAAGTTCTCCAGCCTGAGGCTTATTAATTTCACTCTTGGTGTGAAAGGGCCTTTACAGTCACCAAAAATATAACTTTTGGGTTTTCTGTTATTAAAAATAAATAAGCAAGCCTAGCCCAGGTGACAAAAAGTAACGCAAAAGTAACGTAATGCATTACTTCCCATAAAAAGTAACTAAGTACCACAATTAGTTACTTTTTATGGAGTAACACAATATTGTAATGCATTACTGTTAAAAGTAACTTTCTCCAACATAGTTCATTACAATCAATCATGACACAGGCAACAACCAATGCTGTTGGGCATCATTAATGTCAAAGCTGGTGTCATATTTGTATATACATAAATGCAAAAAGGGAGTTGCAGTGGAAAAGATTTTCAGTAAATAATAATTCAAACATCAGTATTTTTTATTATACAAAGCTTTTGTATAGCTTCA
Source organism: Garra rufa (assembly GCF_049309525.1). Classification (NCBI taxonomy): domain Eukaryota; kingdom Metazoa; phylum Chordata; class Actinopteri; order Cypriniformes; family Cyprinidae; genus Garra; species Garra rufa. The sequence continues at coordinate 14,475,536 of NC_133363.1, read as the reverse complement.
GAAGACTTTGAGCACACAAGTCATATGGACTAGTTTTATAACATACTCATAGTGCTTTTTTGACTTAAAATACTTTGTCCTCATTCATGTCCTCATTTTTTTTTTCTGTAGTGTGAATATTCTGCTTAACATCTTTAGATTTAGAATGAGGTTTGGAACAACATGAAGGTGGGCATATTTTGACATTTTAATTTTAGGGTGATGCCTTTAATTTATCTCCCTCATATTTAGATATTTTTTTGTTAAGCCTGAAGCTTATTTCAATTTCTCGCAACACAAGATCTCACAAGAAGAATTCTGAATTATCATCAACATGCATTACAGCATGCTAATGCTGCAAATCAGTCATAATAATAATGTTAGAATTTCAAAAGCCATTTAAAAAACTATGCACTGCTGAAGATAGTTTTGTATAAAAACAGTACAGAATTCAGAGATTAATTATATGACAACTTTATGTTTAAGAGTTATAACTGCAGTACAGTTTTGTGCCCCTGTATTCTTCTTCTTGTTCTTTTTCATAATTGTTTATGTTTGTGTGGCCTGTGTGGTATATATATATATACAGCAATTATATACAGTTGTGCTCATAAATTTACATACCCCTTGCAGAATATGTTAATAATTTGAAATAAGAGGGATCATAAAAACTGTTATTTTTTATTTTCTACTGTCCTAAATAAACTATTTCGCATAGCAGATCTTTATATATACTCCACAAGACAAAATAATAACTGAATTTATATAAACGACCCTGTTCAAAAGTTTACATACCCTTAAGTCATAATATGTGTTGTTTCCTGAATAATCCACGACTGTTTTTATCTTTAGTGATAGTTGGAAATTAGATAGTGATAGTTATTTTGAGATTTATCTTTTCACACTGAGGACATGATGTATGATCTTAAAATCATATATTCACTTTTAGATGTTATGTGAAATAGCGTGTGAAAATGTTGC
>NC_133363.1:14439634-14474076 GCF_049309525.1 Garra rufa | reverse complement strand
ATATATATATATATATATATATATATATATATATATATATATATATATATATATATATATATATATATATGTATGTACACACACATTACTTATAGATTACTTTTTAGATTACTTTTGACTTAATTCATTTATCACATTGATTTAAATAGGATTATGTTGTACCATTTGATGTAAAAATGCAAAGAGTAGGAAAATTTGTTCCATTCATTGTTATTTACAACTTGAATTGCATTAAACATTATATTACATCAAGGTTTCCCAAACTAGGGTTTGTAAAGGAACTGCAGGGGGTTTGTGAGTTTAATGAAAAGCTAACAATTAATTAAATCATAAAAAATTAAAATTAAAATAAATAATTTCAAAGTCCCTTTCAAGGGTATTTCTATAGTCTTTGTTTTAAAATAACAATTAAAGTAAAACACTAAAAATATATATTTTTTTACCTGCATGCCATGTGACCAAATGAACATGCAAATGTGATACTTAATTATTGAAATATTTATTTTAAAATCTCAGGTGTACTTAAAGTATATACTTAAAGTATATTTGGTGAATACAAAAAGTTTTGGAATGCATCGATTAGATGTAAATAGAAGATAATGTGAATATATGCATTTTAATGAGTTTGAAAGACAAAAGCCTTCCCAAAAACATAAGAAATATTAGAATATATAATTTTAAGAAATAGAGTGCAATGTTGAAACCCTTCTTAAACCTGAAATGTTTTTTGTAAAAACCATTGGTCAAATATGGACTTTCTGAGTGTTTATAATAAAAAAGTAGTCTGATTATGAGTATTTTAAAATGTAACTTACTCTAATTACAAGTACTTAATTTTTGGAATCTGATCACATAATCCAGATTACATGTAATCAGTTACTACCCAGCTCTGTACATACATATACAATTATAAATATATAATATACTATTATAAATTATAAAGTAATAGTAATGATAAATGATACTGTTTTAATATAACTCTAAGACAACTATAAATTTATACTTTGTAGTTAGACAGTGTTATATAAAGCAGTGCTTATTTGTTGATGCTAATATATATATCTGTCTTTATGAACCTTCTAGCAATTATGACAATATATAAATTAGCTAGATAATGTTGCCTTGGTCATGTGAGGAAAAAAAAAAAATACTACATAAACAAATGAACATAAAACACTGAGAATACAGTGGCATTTCCACAACTGACCCAAGTGTTTCATTAGACATTCATACACTAGGGGTCTCCAACTCTGCTCCTGGAGAGTAGTCTTCTTGCAAACTTTAGACAAACGATGGCTTTGGAGAATAAAGCATTATGTTTTATATTTTTTATTGTAAATTAATCATACTGCTAAATGCTATGTGAGAGAGACCACAGACTGTTGTCTGTATTGCATTAATAGAATGCCAGTTAATACAACGATTTTTAATAAATGTTCTTCAGAATATAATAGTAAAATTTACTTACTAGACTATCTCGTTCAAGCATTTAATGCTGAGCAGGACTTTAGCCTTGAAGCCTCAGAGGGACTGGACTGGGAATGGGAAGGATGCATTTTCAGTAGATGGAGCCCTCTGTTTGAAAAGCAGCCATGAAGTATTTTCATGATGAGAGCTCGATGAACTGTAGGTGGCGGTGTGCTCAAGACACCAATCCGCTGTTAGACTCGAAGAAGAAGAGGAAGAAAAGCTTTCTGCACAAGTCACAATTAGAAATGCAGAACTTTTAGATTGTGAGACTAACCAGTGAATAACCAGCCTCTTCAGACTCTCTCTCTCTCTGTTATCATGAAGCAAAAGAAAACGGTTCGCAACCAGGCCAGAAAAGGTAACGTTAAATAGGATTTCTCTTCATACAACAAGTAAATTATTCTTTATGCGGGGCCCAATACATTGATTCAGATGCTTTTCATTATGCAGTGTTATTTAAATAATGTCACAATTCAGGTGTTACATTTATAGATAGCCTACGCGCATACATGATGAAACAATTTCAGCGTTTTATCCACGCAGTTTTTCGTCCAGAATAGGGTGGATGTGTAAAGATAGAGGTTGCAGTGATTAAAGCAGTATGCACACTCATTCTGATACTGTGTACAACTTGAAAGAGTTTCAGTTCTCTTACAAAAAAAGTATGACAGCAGTATCTAGTAGAGCGATGGCTTTAGATTGGTACTTCATATATGCACCATATTTTAATGTGATGATGATTCACTACTAGCATTTTGGTGATCCAAGGTACTTCTATTGTACTACTTTGATACATATACATTTTTTCATGTGTTTTTAAAAAAAATACTTTTTGACAAAGTTTGTTAGAGACATCAAGCTTAAAATGTATTTAAAGTTCTACTGTGATTTTCACTGATTTAAAGATCCTGACAGAACTCTGACAAAATAAGTGAGAAATTGAAGTCAGTCTCAAATGGACAGGGCAAGTAAGTGAAAGTAAAAGCTCCTTATGGGTTGTACATATCTTGCCCTCTGAGTGGTTTATCATTTAAAAGGAACAGCAAAGTACCCAAACAGTCCTTTATTAATCACATTGTTGACTCATTTGGACTGAAAAAGCTTATTTGGCTTGAGCTTGGTTCTAATGAAATTTTGATCAAATTGGAAGGGTTTGTACTTGCATTGCGGTTTGGTCAGTTACCCAAATGCACGGCCATGTTGGAGATATTCGGATGTAAACAACCACATTAACTGCATGGTAAATGTACTACTGAATATGTTGTTATCCATGGTTTATGCTGGGATTAAACAAGTGCTGAACACTTATAATATTTAATAAATACATTTACATTTAGACATTTACATTTTATCCAAAGCGACTTACAAAAGAGGACAATGGAAGCAATCAAAATTAACAAAAGAACAATAACATGCAAGTGCTATGACAAGTCTCATTTAGCCTAACACAGTACACGTAGCAAGGTTTTTTACAATTATATAATAAATAAAAAGAAAATAGATAAAAGGAAAAAAAAAGAAAAAGCAAACTAGTGTTAGATGCCTAAAAATAGAAGATAGAATACAAAAAGAACAGAGAAGCTTGTTTTTTTTTTTTTAAGAAAACAGGCAGTAAGTAAATGAATAACAGTCTAAAAGGGATTTTTTTAAAAATAAAGAATAAAATTAGAATAGAGAGTGCTAGAGTTAGAGGGTCAAATAAAGATTGAAGAGATGTTTATACATATTACATATTCGTATTTAGTATTTCAAATAATAAATATTTAGTGAATATTTAATAAAATACAATGCAAGCATCTAAACAACATGCCATTTCAGCCATCTAGCATTGGTCCTGGTTTTTAGTGATAATAAAGGTAGCGCACCTTGCACACTTTCTAGGCTATAATCCATTCAGAATTTGTATGAAATTTAGTTTTTTCAGACACATACATGCTGCAATGTTTCGGGAATAGCAGTGACTGACACAGTGATAACCAAAGCAATGGACGGGTCAAAAAATGTGACCCTGGACCACAAAACCAGTCTTAAATAGCACAGGTATATTTGTAGCAATAGCTGAAATTACACTGTTTGGGTCAAAATGTTTCTTTTATGCCAAAAATCATTAGGATATTAAAGGTGCCATAGAATGCATTTATACAATATTTAAAATTGTTATCTGATATCTACATAGAAGGTATATGGCTTAGGTAAGGGCAAAAATTCTCCAGAAACGGTTTTACAAGTCCATTTACAACCCTAGGATTTGTCCCTAGAATGAAATGGTCTGTTTATTACCTTATTTGTAAGGTTCCTGAATAATAATGAGGAGCACTGCTCTGATTGGTGGCGATGTAAACAATTACACATATTGCTTTATTAACTTGTTGTACTTTGTAAATAAAGGTCATATCATGGAGAAACCATGTAACACAGTTTTACCTGTAAATTTATCAAGAATGACTCTACTTCCATAATAAAAAATTCCTGATAATTTACTCAAGCCCCATGTCATCCAAGATATTCATGTCTTTCTTTCTTCAGTTTTAATGTAATAATTGATTTTTTGAGGAAAACATTCCAGCATTTTTCTCCGTATAGTGGACTTCAGTGTTGCTTAACGGATTGAAGGTTAAAACTGCTGTTTTAGTGTAGCTTCAAAGAGCTCTACACGATCCCAGGCGAGAAATAAGGGTCTTATCTAGCGAAACAATCTGTTATTTTCTAAAAAAAAAATAATAATAATAATAATAATTATATACTTTTAAAACTCAAGTGCTCGTCTTGTCTAGTTCTGCCATGCGCATGCATAATCTGTGCACTATGTTTCAAGTAGAGATGCTCCGATCAGCATTTTTGGGGCCGATTAACGATCACCAAGATCATTATCTGCCGATCGCTGCCGATCACAGAATGGCAGGGGAATGGGAATCTTTTATCTATAATCTAGCAGCGTTTGCACCATTTGTAGAAATGAAAATAACTCTAAATTAACAATATTGAAAAAAAAACAACAACTGTAGAAATAGGCTACAGTCAAGATCTTAAAGAACCACCAAGTTAGGGTTGTAGACGATAGACGATAGTATCGTGTATCGACCATAGTTAGAGATAACACATAGTTAGTGTTTTTTAAAGTGCACCTCGCACTAGACTAGGCAACACTAGTTAGTGATGAAGTTCTTTGATAATGTAAATGTTCTTTGCTTGTTGTAGCTGCTTTTTAAGATGATGTAAGGATTATATTATCCAGCATTGCACAGTCATTAGGATAAAGGTAGTAAAATGTGGTTTAGACTGAATTAAATACGATATATCAGAATCCATCTGTATATAGGAAACATAAACATTCACCTCAGTAACATCTATATGCGTTAATTAGAATTGCGATGCGCTAAACATACGCACGTGAATTACACGGACATCTCCTCATTCTATATGAACTGAACTACAACATGAACTGATGACAACAATCAGACATACAGCGGTAACATTATTGCAATATGACGGGTATAGAAAGATACATTCATTTACATTCAAGCACGCACATTTACCACTCACTGAAGATAGCAGAGAATGAAACCGAAAGTAAACTTGAACGTCTCCGGCAGAACTACAGTCAGCGTTCTGTACACGCACAACTTAGTCACATGCCCAATAACAAGACTACCCTTACAAAATGAATAAGGAATTTAGTACTCATGTTGCATGTTGCCACTGGTAAGCTCCACTCTGCTGTTGTTTACCTGTGCGCCGTGCATGCACGTGTGAAAAAGTCCCGCGAGTAATTTACGTCAAGTGATCGGCTTTTTTGATCGACGCTTTTGGGGTTCGCCGATCAAGCTATTTTAAGCCAAAAATCGGCCGATTATGATCGGTGGCCGATCAGTCGGAGGATCACTAGTTTCAAGACTGTTAGGGTAGGGCGAAAAAACCACCTTCAAAATCGGCCGACATTGCTGTTTTACCTTTTTTGTAAAGGGCTTTTGACCTTTGCACGTTCACTTTGTAAACACTTGGTCAGTACTTCTGCAGCGATGTAGAACGATTTTGAAATTGAAGGAGAAAATGAGATGAGAAAATGAGAAAATTTCGACCCACGGCCTTGAACCGGAATACATACAATATGATTTTTAGATTCTATTTTCAAGACCCTACATCATAAAGTACAAGATATATGGGGATCTCAATGAGGTTTTTGTCCAGAATATTACCCATTTTCAGTGGTCAAAAACCAAATGTTGGTCACTTTGTGTACAGCTGATACAACTGATGTCTGAAGAAGAAATAATGTTGAAATTAGAATTGTATCTTGTTTCCCTCTATGAAAACAATCGCATAGAACATTCCTGTTTGAGTCTCAAAAAATATATTTTTACCAGAATTTGTGGCCTGTAACTCAAGTAGTATTAAAGTTATCTTAATATGATTTTAGATTTTGGTTCTTAAGAAACTTTTCTGTTGGAATCTTCATTTTTAAGGCCCTGTATGGTTTAAACCCAGAGATATCGAGATTTTAGTACCAAATTTAGTGTCCTACCCATTTTCAGTGGTCAAAAACCAAATGTAGTTTTGTGTTTTATCTAGTCATTACTGTTTACAATGCAAATATGCAAATAATAACAGTAACCCAGAGATTAGGATTGTACAGTGTGACAAATCAGATTATAAATGATACATATTTTATAACAATAACAATATAAAAAAAAATTAATTAATCCAGATGAGGCAAACCTTGGTTCATTGATGTGAATGCAATGTGTGGAGAAACCACACTTCCCCTTTGAGGCGCGGGATTTGTTTCAAACATGCTACAATACTGTGTGTTTAAACTCTTGGTAGTTGTTAAAGAAGTTGTTAAAATGAACAAAATCCCTTCTTCCAAATACACCTGAAACGGATTAAAACATAGAATCTTATGAATAGAATACTACAGAAAGCAAGATAACGTGCCTTAAATTGACCATTTCAGTGCATATCTCCTGACTGAATGATGTAGGTCCTTAAAAAATTAAGACTCCACAAGAAAAGTGTATTAACAGTTAGAATCTAAAATCATATTGCAATATCTTTAATATTTCTTGAGTTATAGGCACACAAACTATGGAAAAAGAATATTTATGGCACTCAGACTGGTATGTTCAATACAGTTGTCTTGACAGAAAAAAAATGAGATACATCTCTAGTTTTAACATGATTTGTTCTTCAGACATTCCTCTTTAAAAGAAAATAAGTATCATATTTTTTCAAACTGACCCACATTTGGTTTTTGACCAATGAAAAATTGTACATTTTAACAATTTATTCCTGGAGCCATACTTAAATATCAATATCTCTGGAACCAAATCTCATAGGGCATTAAAAATAAAGATGCCAAAAGGAAAGTTTGTTAATAGTTTGGCTTTCGTCACTATACACGTCTATCTTTCTTCAGAATAAAAAAAAAAAAAAAAAAAAAATTAAGCCAGGGACCTCTGGTCGAGTTGACACGGAATGACCAATGTGTCATTTTGTGCTATGTGAACAAAATTAGCAAATTCTTCTATTCATTTTCATTAACACATTGGCTGATGCATCATTATCCTGTAAAACTCTTATCTAAATTTGACAAAAGGCAAGTAAATACACAAAATACACACACACACACACACACACACACACACACACACACACACACACACACACACACACACACACACACACACACACACACACACACACACACACAAAATCTCATAAAAGTTGCAGTTTGGTTGTCTTTTTTTCTTAAATGAAACCATAATGTTGGCAGGCGGGCTCAGTGGAAGGGGTCAATTGTGTTAGTACGTGTGTGTTTAGCTATAACTGTTGTCTCCATATGAGGTCCAAACGAGGGTGTGTGTACAGCAGCTCTAAAAATACCCAGGAGGCAGTGCATATATCGTGTTGCAGTTAAACCAGTGAGATGTACTTCATGTGAACAGAAAAAGCTGTGCTTTTCTTTTCCAGTTTAGTTCGCAAAAACTAGAAACCCCCAAGGATGGGAGAAACCAGTGTAGATGGAGCCAAAATGACAGGTATAGTCTAACTTTGTTAGACATGGGCTGTTGTTTCTGGGGCTTTTGCTGGTGTGGTGTGAGCTAAATCTATATCTGTCAGATATAGTCTAATGTTTCAAATGGGGTTGTTGAACTCTGTGCTTGTTTGAGCATGAAGTCTAAAGTTCATGTCTTTGTGCATGTGTGTTTGTGTATTGCATATTTTTTAGTGTAAGCTTGTTAAATTGTTTATACTGTCATGCCATTTGTAGTTCATTCATAACAACATGATGTTTTGCTTGTAACAGCCTTCTGTAATTTTAGAGTTTAATTGAATTAATGTAACACTTGTATGTGTAATAGTTGTTTGATTGGTTTTGTTTTGGACTGACTAATTATTGAGATACTAATTACACTGATTCTGTCAATCTTATAAGGTCACACCCACATGTATGTAGCCACTCCCCATTCATAGTTTGGGCTGAAAAGTAGAGCCGTTAGAGTATGACCATATGTCTGTATGCGCATGTGACATACATATGACCTTGCCAGTCAAGTGTAATACAATCTGTTATATGAGCATGTTGTTTTTTAACCCTTTGTTATTTGCCTCTGTGAGTGAGCCATTCCCTGTGGCTTTTTACATTCATCTTTTGACCTCATTTCAGGACGTTACAGGTACTTTCATAGAATAAAAAGGGCACAAAGCCAGAAGATATAGAATTACCCATTTTTTAAAACCGAAAGCTTTATAGCGCCAATAGGGGTGACAAATGTAATAAGTTGATATTAAAACCACAATATGTACGATTTTTTGATTAAAATATTCAAAAACCACTAGAACAGTGTTATATATTTTGCTGACTTGTGTACCTACATAATCCCAAATGATTCCAAGAATGTTTAAATCCAGAGAAATAAGCAATTTTTACTAGTGGACCATGTCCTATGGGACAACAACTCCTATGATTCCAAACTCTATCACGGCGTCATCAAACTACACCTTTGGTTATTTGTTTGTTTTGAATATGTGACCTCCAGTGTCAAAAGTGTACATATTGTGTCTTTTAAAGGGTTAGTTTACTTCACACAAAAATTAAAAATACCATGTTGTTCCAAACCTATAAAACGAAAGGTGGACCGATACAGTTTTTTTTAAAGACCGTTAGAAAGCCGGGTGGCCTATATCTATACAGTGGTGTGAAAAAGTGTTGGCCCCCTTCCTGATTCTTTTTATTTTTTGCATGTTTGTCACACTTTAATGTTTCAGATCATCAAACTAATTTAAATATCAATCAAAGATAACACAAGTAAACACAACATGCAGTTTTTGAATGAAGCTTTTTTTTTTTATTATGAAGGGAAAACAAAATCCAAACCCACATGGCCCTGTGTGAAAAAGTGTTTGCCCCCTAAACTTAATAACTGGCTGGGCCACCCTTAGCAGCAACAACTGCAATCAAGCATTTGCAATAACTTCTTGCAATGAGTCTGTTACAGCGCTGTGCAGGAATTTTGGCCCACTTATCTTGGCAGAATTGTTGTAATTCAGCCACATTGGAGGATTTTCGACACTTTTTCACACAGGGCCATGTAGGTTTGAATTTTTTTTTCCCTTCATAAAAAACCCCCTAAGGGGGCAACACGTTTTCACACCACTGTATATAAGCCATTATAAAAGCCAATATTATAAATAATTTGAACTTGATTAAGCTTGACTAAAAAGATCTGTAAAATAAGCTGATTTACTTTAGATACCAATTTCTTGATTCTGCAATCCCATTTAAAACAAATAAAATTATTATAAACATAAATAAAAAGCAAGTAAACACTGTAACCCACAGTAAACTTAATCTAGTAAGCCTTTGCATACTGTAAATCATATTTTGTCCACTAAAGAAAAGGCAATGCTAATTTTACACGTGAATATGATGTAGCGTCTTAAAATGACAATAATATCACTTATCACAATTATTTGTAGGGTAATATATCGCATTAAAAAAAGTTGTTATTTTGACAGGCCTTCTGCTTGCGATTAGTTGAACTCTCCTGATAAAATTACTGCGTGTTCAACAGGTTGCACTGATGTGATCACAATGAATTGTATGAAAAGCAAATTGCATAGTGTAAAATGAACTTGGGTGGTAAGTCCTGACCTGTACTGTCCTTTTTGCCAACCAATCGGTATCCACCGAAATCAATTTTCACAGCCAGAGCCACTTTCTGTTCTATTTGTCAAGGTCACATGTCCGCTAGTAAAAATGTAAACACACTGGAGAGCTGCTTTATAGTAGAAATTGAAGTTGTAATTCTAATTGAAAGTGACAATGACAGTGTTTCTTCTTGTTTATTACTGTACAATCTATTATACAATCTATTGGATGAAGTGCTATAAACATGACGTGTCTTGACTGGAGTGTCACATTTCAAATCTTCTGCAAATATATCCACACTGATATGATCCGATGCTTTCTTAACTGCTGTTTTCTTACCACTCATTTTGCTGTGTGTTTATTTTGTTACAGCATTTTCATTATGGGGTGAACTAACACCTGTTTGGTTTTCTTATTTGACATAAAATAACTGCATTTTGTATTTGCTTAACAAGCAATTTTGAAAACTTTTCAGTGTTTGAAAACAATTTTCAGTGTACATTTAGTCTGTATTATTTAGTATGACAGCTTCTGACAGATACAGTAGTTTCGAGTATCTCATATCAGGTTCTCTGTGTGTGTCTTCTCAGACTCTCCAGGTGGAAATGTGACCATTAAGAGTGAGAAAAAGACAGAGGGAAACTCTTTCTTTAGCTGGCTGTTGGTACTGGCTTTGCTGGGGGCTTGGTTGTCTGTAGGCGTCGTGTGGTTTGACCTAGTTGACTACAACAATGTGGTTGGTAAGTATTTTTTATTTTTTTTAAACAGTCTCAGAAATGTAGACTGCTCACTTTTTGGTAAAATTATTAGTTTTTAAAAACACAAATTGTCACCTAAGTGATTCATGCAGATTTCTGGACTGTTTACTTCAACATTTCTATATCAAAGTGAAATTGTGTGTGAGATAATCCAAGAGAACACCCCTTCTGAATTTTTTTTTTTTTTCCCACTGTATTTTATCTTTATTTATTTTTATTAGTAGTAGTATTTAATGAATACTAATACAATTCATGGAAAGATTTAAGTATAATAAACATCTAGTAAATTATTTATAAAATATCTAATTTATAAATAAAGGGTGGCAGAAACACCCTTGATCAAGTTCAATAAATGTGTAATATTCTAGTACTTATGTCCTTTCTTATGTTCTACCCCTCTTGGCATCGAGTGTGAATTTCATAACAAATTGTCACATCTACCATGTTTACTTGCTAGAGGATGACCTGCTTAAATGCCCTGATCTTCAAAGGGCAGTGTTGCTCAACTAGTCTCTAAAAAATCCCTCGCAGGCTCTTAAGAGTGTTAAGGCCTGTTCACACCAAGATGTTTTCATACTTTTGAACACATTTACCTAAAAATGATGGGGTCTATCTACTCACCATGTAGATATGAGAGATTGACACATACATATTTCCTGGTCATGAATGTAAGGGTATAGTTAATCTCAGGCACTAAAACATGCACTGTTTTGGTAGTGACATGAAAAATGCAGGACACTTTTTTTAACATAAAAATTCGTAATTTATAAAGAAAATCTAAAATAAATATTTTTTTAACTTTAAAATTTAAAATCTAAATCTAAAATATATATTTTTAGAAAGCAATAATGTGATGAAATTAATTCAATATCATTTTCATTGTATCCTTGCACAACTAAAGGTGCTCTTGGAGGAGTGTATGATGCTGATGGTGATGGAGACTTTGATGTAGAAGATGCCAAAGTTTTATTGGGTGAGTGGGATTCACTTGTGTGACTTTTTTTTCCCTGCATGAATGACTAAGGTAACAACGCATTCAAAAGTGTCAACTCTTTCCATCTTTCTGTTTTTTATCTTTTATGTATTTTTTTATTTGTTTGTTTATATACACACATTTTTCAGACTTAAGATAAGGAAGTGGTCTGAACAAGCTTTTCCTGTGCCACTAAATTTAAATGTGATGTTGTCTGAACATGGTAGTACTCCTCCATATGTCTCAAATGCAGAAGTGTGTCTGCATTTGAGGTTTCCTGTTATTTGATGGTGTTAGCAAATGCCTGGCATGAAACTTTTTTTGTGTGTGTGTGTGTTAGTGAGGCTGGAATCTCATAGGTTATAGTTTTTTTTTTTTTGTTTTTTTTTTATAATGTGAGGTAAGTGTAAAGTGCTTGGCCTATATATAGTGGTTAATAATTGCTGTAGCGATGTCTGGTGATAGTCAGCATTTATTTATCGTGCTATGCGTGTACATATGTGCCTTTCTATTTACTGGTATCATTCCTATAACTTTTCCCCCTTCAGAAAATGCTACTGTGGCTACTAAGGAAAAAACCTTAAGAAAAAATATCACAACGGAGGCAGACAGTATCCAAGCAGGCCATCCCAAGCTTACATGTAAAGACATTTTTTGTGGCTATTAAGGCCATGTGTACCTGTGCTTTTTTTTTTTTTTGCTTTTTTTTGATTGTTTGCTTGCACTGAGAAAGCTGCAAAAAATGCAGCTTTTCTGTTACACTGGCATGCTGGAAGGTATCCAGTGGTGTGTTGTTTGAGGTCTTTGAAGAAGCATTTTATTCTGACTTGGCTCTTGGCATTTAAAGTTGACTGAAGTGGATTCATGAGACTGGAGTGTATGGTTAATAATTAACTTATCAAATTGACAAATGAATGGTTATTTGTAACAACAAAAGACATTTAATTCAATTTTAAAATAATTTTATTAATGTTTATAATATTACGTAAATGTATTTTATTAATAAAATAACATCAGTTTTTGCAGAATGATTAAAAAGCATTTGGTCAATAGATTAAGAAAAGCAATTAAAAATATTTATAAATGTGTTGAAATTCTTACATTTAGCTACATTTTTTAAACAAATACATGCATTTGTTTTAAATAAATCTATTCATGTCAATTTGAAAAGTTTTTTCTTTTTATTTTTGAATTAATATAATGATCATTTCTGTTTTTGATAATTGGCACTTTCAATTGATTTTATTTGTAAGTGGCACTGCTCGTCCTCCATGTAATGGTTGGCTGACGCATCACTTTGTAGATCCCTGCATGGTGCAGTCTGTGTTGCAACATTTATATAGAACAGTAATGAAAACGTATTAATCTGCACATTTCGTGACAATTTCACTAACAGCTTGCAACAGTGCAAACCATCTTTTGGTGTTAAAATAGTACTGTCAGAATTAACTAAAGACACGCAGTGTAGAAGTAGTGCTAAAAAGGCGTGGACAGTGTTATTTTTGCGCCTGACCTTATTGAATATGCACACATTATACCCAAAAATTCTTCATACAGTGGACTACCAGTAAAACTGATAAAAAATTAGAACCAAAAATTATTCAGACACTTTCACCTGACCATGTTTTGCTAATGCAAACTTTTTACACCAGAGTGAACACAATTAAGCATTGCTTGGTATTTGGTCAACAAACTATTGATAGTTGTGTGAATATTGTCATACTAACAGTCTGAATTTTTGTTTGATTGTAATCCATTACATACCTTTCTATTTACGTTATCTGACATTATCAAGATGAATTTGTTCTGACACAGTTTAACACCGTTCTTGTCATATTTTATTACCATTTTCTAAACTGTAGCGAATATACTAATGCAACCATACTGTAATAGTAACAAATAAGGTCAAATGTATAGATCCAATTTGTGGAATCTAAGCATATTAGCTTTTTATTGAGAATCGTGAAATTCTGTGTTGAAGTTCAATACTATATCAGTATTGATATTAACTACTTACTTTCTTTTTTTTTTAAATCATGTTACAAATATTGCAGGAGGGATTTCTATATATTCATGTCAAATAACAATCTTTAGTAATAATAGGCTTAAACAAGTAAAGTTGGTGTTCAACTAAACTTAAGACTATATTAATGGTAGGAAGTAGAGGTCGAGTGGATTTTACCAATAACAGTAACTGATAATAACTGATAACTGATTAATCAACCGATAGTTTTTAAAATGAATACTGAATAAAAACAAACATAACACTCCAAGTAAAATAGTGCTGAAGTTTATTACCAACAAATGTACTGTACTTTTTTAATTAAATATATATGAATATATTATTTGTTAAATATTAATATTTGTAAAGTGATCATTGGTGTTAGTTCATAGTGCATTAATTCATTTATGATAACAACAACTTTAATATTTAACAACTTTAAATGTAAAAATGTGTTAGTACATGTTGAATTTAACAACCTAACAATAAGCAATAATTCTACTGCATTTATTGACCTTAGTTAATGCTACAGATGGAATTAAAGATGTCAATCTTTTAAATATCACAAACAGTGTTGTTTTCGTCAACGATGACGATGACGAAATCATTTCGTTGACGCCACTTTTTTTCATGACGATAACGAGACGATGACGAGATAAAAATGGCTCGTTGATGACTAAAACATGACGAGACGTGTGTGAGTTTTCGTTGACGAGACGAGAATAGACGAAAATGTTAGTGGCTGGTCCGTCAGACGTTTAAAATGCATGACATTTCCGCTTATTGTGCATGCCAATTAAAACTTAAAAAGTATCTGACGCTATGGCAAGCCGTTTTAGCATTAAATACTCTTTGCTATACTAGTATGGCAAGCCGTTTTAGCATTCCATCCTTGTTTGTCTTTTATGTTCTATTGTAATTATTGGTGAAAATTGTCGATCCAGAAGCTCACATTGTGTTGAACTATAGATCTGCTATTTTCAGAACTTATAAGTGACACTACCCAACAGCAAAATACTTACTGACCTACATTAATTTGTTAAAAGACTACCTTTTTCCCTTTTTTTTGACTAAAACTAGACTAAAACCTTTTTGACTTTTCGTCGACTAAAATTGGACTAAAACTATCACATATAGAAGTGACTAAAATTTGACTAAAACTAAGAAGCATTTTAGTCCAAAAGACTAAGACTAAGACTAAATCTAAGATGGTTGTCAAAAACAACACTGATCACAAAGGCCATAGCATTGAAATTACATATACTGTATGTCACAAAAGTGAGTACACCCCTTACATTTCAGCAACCATTTTAGTATATCTTCTCAAGGAACAATACTATAGAAATTAAAAGTGGATATATTTTAGTGTAGTAAATGTACAGCTTGTATAGCAGTATAGATTTATTGTCCCCTGAAAATTACTCAACATACAGCAATTATTGTGAAAATAGCTGGCAACAAAAGAGAGTACACCCTAAGTGAACTTGTCCAAAGTGTCAATATATTGTGTTAGCACTATTGTTATCTGGCACTGCCTTAATCATCCTGGGCATGGAATTGACCAGAGCTGCACAGGTTGTTGCTGGGATCCTCTTCCACTTCTCACAGAGCTGCTGGACGTTAGACACATGGTGCTTCTCCACCTTATGCTTGAGGATGCCCCACAGGCGCTTAATAGGGTTCAAGTCTGGAGACATACTTGGCAACCCTGTCACCTTCACTTTCAGCTTCCACCACCATGCTTGACTGTAGGCAAGACACAATTTTCTTGGTACTCCTCACCAGGACATCGCCACACATGCTGGACACCATCTGAGCCAAACAAGCTTAATTTATAGCCTCATCAGACCACAGGACATGGTTCCAGTAATTCATGCTCTTGGACAGATTGTCTCCAGCAAACTGTTTGCAGGCTTTCTTGTGAGCCAGCTTCAGATGAGGCTTCCTTCTGGGACGTTACCTATGCAAACCGACTCGTTGCAGTGTGCGGCGTATGGTCTGAGCACTGACAAGCTGACCTTCAATTTCTGCAACCTTTAAAACAATACTGCTGGCAGCACTAATGCATCTGTTTTTTGAAGCCAGGTTCTGCACCTGATGCACAGAACAAGTGCTCAACTTTGTTAATCGACCCTTGAAAGGCCTGTTCCGTATGAAACCCATCTTGGAAAACCCCTGTATCACCCTGACCACTGTAGTGTAACTCGATTTCAGGCCGTTACTGAACCTCTAATAGCCTTGGCCATCTTTGTGGAGAGCAACAATTCTAATTCTTAAATCTTCAGATAGTTCTTTGCCATGAGATGCCATGTTGAACATCCAGCGGTCAGTATGAGAGAATTGTACTTAAAGCACCTAATTTTAACTGCTCTAATACAAGATACACAACTTTGTATGGACCTGTCAAGCAGACAAAAACATAAACATGATGAGTATGTGGCTTTACATGGTTACACAACATACTGCTGTTATCACTTAGGGTGTACTTACTTTTGTTGCCATCTTTTTTGACAATAATGGCTGTATGTTGAGTTATTTTCAGAGGACAGTGTATCTATACTGCTATACAAGCTGAACAATGACTACTTTAAAATATATCCAAGTTGAATTTTTAGTATTGTCCCTACTAAAACGGTTGCTTAAAGGTGAGGGGTGTACTCACTTTTGTGAGATAATGTATGTGTATTGTATATTCTTACACTTTATTTGCTTCTATTTTAGAACACCCTAATGACTATCTAATTAAAATAACAAAATATGTACAGTGGCGATAAAAAAACTGAAATCGTATGCTTTTCTGATTAGTTTTTTTTTCTTTCGTTTTTGTCACTGCAAGAACATATCATTTTGCTTTCTCATGTCATTAGCTTTAAATATGCTAAAAATAAAAACTTTGCTATCATTTGCATAAACAACAAGTATTATGTATATAAACTAATGCAAATAACTGGTAACAATTGTGACGTTAAACATTGTTTTTGTCACATTGTTTCAATGCTTGAGGTACTGCTAACGTTAGCATTCTTTTAGCTTTGACGGCGAAAAAAAAACATACTATTGTTCTCTAATGCACCATCTGGTCAACTAATTAATTACTTTATAATATTATGAAACATACAAAAGTGTACAGCATATATTCCGTTTTGTTGTCTATGTTTTGAATCGGCATCTGAAGTGTCTCGCTCTGTGCAGCATGCAGCCTCACATGGCAGAACAAACAGCTGGAGGCGTCAGTAATTATGTCTCTAGAGTCCGCTCTCATACTGTATAATGGCAGCGGACCTTCTCTGCCACTCCAGCAACAGATGCAACCCAGAAAAACTTTGGTATGGATGTTTGCTGATAACTGATTGTTCCAGCAACCAGTTATTGGTGCAAATCAGTCAACCTGTAGGGAGTATGTAATGAAGGGATAGTTTACCCCCCGAAACAAAAATCGTCATCTATTCAGCCTCATGTTCATGTTTTGAGCACAAAGGAAGATAATTTTAATATTCTCTCATCCTTTTAAAAGTAAAAAAAAAAAAAAAAACATTATTCAGTGCCTTATTGGTTCTCGTGTCAAGAATGCTTTTGAGTTTACGTTTACCATATTTGATTTTGCTCCATGTATGTGCATTGCTTAGTGTTTATATCTTAGTCATTTTACTTTTATTCCTAATCTGTAAGTGTGACAGGCATCCAACAGAAGACAGATAAAATTCAGCAAAAACAGTAGATAAAATTCAAGATGTTTCAAGTTATATGGATGCACTGTGCACTTGGTTTATATGATTACAGCACACATTAGTTGGGGCAATATTTCAACAACTTTAAGCAACATTTATTTCTGTCCAGAGCTGCCTACATTTTTTGACTGAAATCTTGTATAGATGATGGATAAGTCAAATCTCTTCATAAAAGGAGTAGTTCACATTCAGAACAAACATTTACAGATAATGTACTCACCCCCTTGTCATCCAAGATGTTCATGTCTTTCTTTCTTCAGTCGTAAAAAATGGTGTTTTTTGAGGAAAACATTTCAGGATTTCTCTCTATATAATGGACTTCTATGGTGTCTCCGAGTTTGAACTTCCAAAATGCAGCTTCAAAGGGCTCTAAACGATCACAGCCGAGGAAAAAAGGGTCTTATCTAGCAAAATTATGGGTTATTTTCTAAAAAAAATGACAATTTATATATTTTTTAACCTCAAATTCTCGTCTTGTCTAGCTCGGCAAAGACAAGCGTTTGAGATTAAAAAGTGTATATACATTTTTTTTTTTTTTTCAAATAACCGATCATTTCGCTAGACAAGACCCTTCTTCCTCGGCTGGGATCATTTAGAGCCCTTTGAAGCTGCGTTTAAACTGCATTTTGGAAGTTCAAACTCGGGGGCACCATAGAAGTCCATTATATGGAGAGAAATCCTGAAATGTTTTTCTTAAAAATACACCATTTCTTTACGACTGAAGAAAGAAAGACATGAACATCTTGGATGACAAGGGGGTGAGTACATTTTCTGTAAATTCTTGTTCTGAAAGTGAACTACTCCTTTAAGTCTTCCCAAGTACATCCCAAAGTATTTGAGTGTGGTTAGGGTCAGGAATCTGTGGTGCCTAGTTCATGTGTAGAAATGATTCCTTGTGCTCCCTGAACCACTCTTTAACAATTTAAGCAATTTCATCCTGTAATATGTGATCGTTGTCATGGGATGGTCATTTAGTACATATAGGTACTCAGCTGACTTTATTTTACTGCCACATAACATTGCAGAGGCTAGACCTGACCAATGCTCCACGGTTAATTATTTAGGCTTACTAGAAAAATTTGTCTTTTTTTGTGTAATGATTAGCCTTACTAACACGTACAGTAACTTTCCTGTGGACACACATCTGTTTAGTCGCATTCCTCAAAATGGTGTGGGAATGCTTTTAATTTCACTATTAAACAGAGACGTTAATGGTAATCATATTTATTAATTAATTAAATGTATTTATTTATTTGGTTTATGAAACTTTTAAGTGTTTTGGTGATCTCTAATCATGATCATTCAAGATCATTTTTATTTCTAACAATTTTATATATTGAACAAAAAGGTAACCCACCTTCTAGGTTTTAATCATGCATTGGCCAGTTCCAGTTATCTGACTAGTTGACAGGAATAATTTAAACTTTTACTAAAAGTGCTAAAAGTTTCAAATTTATTTTTTTGCCTTTTATTAGGATAGCACAGTATACAGGTCCTTTTCAAAAAATTAGCATATTGTAAAAAAGTTCATTATTTTCTGTAATGTACTGATAAACATTAGACTTTTATATATTTTAGATTCATTACACGCATTTGAAAGTAGTTCTAGCCTTTTATTGTTTTAATATTGATGATTTTGGCATACAGCTCATGAAAACCCAAAATTCCTATCTCAAAAAATTAGCATATTTCATCCGACCAATAAAAGAAAAGTGTTTTTAATACAAAAAAAGTCAACCTTCAAATAATTATGTTCAGTTATGCACTCAATACTTGGTCGGGAATCCTTTTGCAGAAATGACTGCTTCAATGCGGCGTGGCATGGAGGCAATCAGCCTGTGGCACTGCTGAGGTGTTATGGAGGCCCAGGATGCTTCGATAGCGGCCTTAAGCTCATCCAGAGTGT
This sequence comes from Garra rufa, assembly GCF_049309525.1. Taxonomy (NCBI): domain Eukaryota; kingdom Metazoa; phylum Chordata; class Actinopteri; order Cypriniformes; family Cyprinidae; genus Garra; species Garra rufa. The sequence continues at coordinate 14,455,087 of NC_133363.1, read as the reverse complement.
TGGGTCTTGCGTCTCTCAACTTTCTCTTCACAATATCCCACAGATTCTCTATGGGGTTCAGGTCAGGAGAGTTGGCAGGCCAATTGAGCACAGTAATACCATGGTCAGTAAACCATTTACCAGTGGTTTTGGCACTGTGAGCAGGTGCCAGGTCGTGCTGAAAAATGAAATCTTCATCTCCATAAAGCTTTTCAGCAGATGGAAGCATAAAGTGCTCCAAAATCTCCTGCAGGGTTCGTACGGGTGCTTGAATTCCTTGAAAATGCTTGAATTTTAATGTAGTGTTTTCAAGGTTTGAAAAATGCTTGTATTTTGGATGAAGTGCTTGAAAGTGCTTGAATATGCAGTTGCATCGGTTTCATATTAATTCGCTTTCATACTAAATAGTTATTTTTTGTTATGCTTATAATATGTAAAAGAAAGAAAAGAAAAAAACAGGTCCGCTCGAGTGTGCACGTGAGGCTGTAGTGTGATCCGCCGGTCTTTCTTGCTGCGCGCCCTCTAATGGAACAGAGCGGTAGATAAAACATGCCAGTTATCAGGAGGTTGTTGCATCAGTCCTCGATGGCTTGAAAACGACAAATAAGAATTATGTTTAAAACGAGAATTTGGGGATCGCAAAATTGCCAGCCCGATGTCCCGGGGCTATTGTGTTTTCCAGTCGGGCTACCAAAATGTTTCACCGGACTATCTTAAAGTAGAGGGCTCGTGCGGGTCATTACAAACTCATCAATTTAGCCGTATCAAAGTTAAGGCCATAAAAAGTTTTAAATGTATTAAATAGTATAAGAAAAGGCTTAATTATAAATTTAAGAGTTAGGGACGGAAATACGAGAATCGCGATAGGGCTGGATAAAACTTCAAAAGGCAATGATGTCATATTGAATAAACATACAAACTGCACGTTTCAAAGTCAAAACGCGGCACGGATGTCTTTATATGAATGTATCTGAAGGGAACCGACTGTCCTCAGAAACGTGTCGTTGGCATTTTCATTTCATGTCTGATAAAACTGCGTTAATGCTGATTTGTGTACAGCCATTACTAGGAAACCGTAGAATTTCAGCACTCCTAAAGCGCCCCCTCGTGACGGAATGAATTTGCGAATATTCCGCTGTTTAGTAAGATTATTACAAATATTGGCCCATGTTTTTATGCAGCAAACACATAAGAGTTGTAAATGTAAAAGTTATGTGCTTTCTAAAAATCTAAACAATTAAGACAATTTGTTTTAATAAATTATACTTGATTTATCCATTTTAAAGGTATAAAGGCTGAAATGCCATTATATAAGATGTTTTGTTTTTGTGAAAATCTGAATTATAAATCATGTCTTTTTATGGCTTAATGTTACTGTACATTGTTCAACCCCACTACGGTGTTCATTTTACTTGTGCAGCTCTTAAAAAGGGTCATAAATTGCCTTAAATTGATATTTAAAAATTCTGCAGATACACTGTAAATAGTGAAAAAAATCCCTTGATATTTGTGAATAGAAAATCAGATAGGAGTCTAAATGTCAATCAAAAATATTTTCAATGTTTAAAAAATGGTCCTTTTTCATTTGGGCCAGTTAAATTTTATTATTAATTTTATAGTGTCTTTTTGACTTTTAGTACTTTTAGGCTGAAATGTGAAATGTATTTCTGAAAATCCTTCAAGTTTTAGAAAGTTTTAGAATTTTAGTTTATCATATTTTTACAGTCATTTTATACCAGTCATTAATGTGTTACCATAGACATTGCCCTACTCCACTCATACAGTATTACTTTTATTTGTGCAGGTCTTAAAAAGCCTTTAAATTTTATTTTTTAAAATACTACAGATACTCAGTAAATTATATTAATTATATATTTTAAATTATATAATTTGTATACTGAATGTTGACTATTTATATGGGGCAATGTTATGCAATCTAGACAGTTGTTTTTTAATAGCACAATAACATCTGATTTAAAATTAAGAACTCATGTATGTGAATATGTAATTTACCACTGTGCTGGAAAATCTTGAAAATACACCTTGAAAGTGCTTGAAAAGTGCTTGAATTTTACTTTGGAAAAGGTGTAAGAACCCTGCTCCTGATAGCTAGCTGCATTGACCCTGCCCTTGATAAAACACAGTGGTCCAAAGTACTTTTTTCGGATGAAAGCAAATTTTGCATGTCATTCGGAAATCAAGGTGCCAGAGTCTGGAGGAAGACTGGGGAGAGGGAAATGCCAAAATGCCTGAAGTCCAGTGTCAAGTACCCACAGTCAGTGATGGTCTGGGGTGTCATGTCAGCTGCTGGTGTTGGTCCACTGTGTTTTATCAAGGGCAGGGTCAATGCAGCTAGCTATCAGGAAATTTTGGAGCACTTCATGCTTCCATCTGCTGAAAAGCTTTATGGAGATGAAGATTTCATTTTTCAGCATGACCTGGCACCTGCTCACAGTGCCAAAACCACTGGTAAATGGTTTACTGACCATGGTATTACTGTGCTCAATTGGCCTGCCAACTCTCCTGACCTTAACTCCATAGAGAATCTGTGGGATATTGTGAAGAGAAAGTTGAGGGATGCAAGACCCAACACTCTGGATGAGCTTAAGGCCGCTATCGAAGCATCCTGGGCCTCCATAACACCTCAGCAGTGCCACAGGCTGATTGCCTCCATGCCACGCCGCATTGAAGCAGTCATTTCTGCAAAAGGATTCCCGACCAAGTATTGAGTGCATAACTGAACATCATTATTTGAAGGTTAACTTTTTTTGTCTTAAAAACACTTTTCTTTTATTGGTCGGATGAAATATGCTAATTTTTTGAGATGGGAATTTTGGGTTTTCATGAGCTGTATGCCAAAATCATCAATATTAAAACAATAAAAGGCTAGAACTACTTTCAAATGTGTGTAATGAATCTAAAATGAAAGTCTAATGTTTATTAGAAAGTCTAATGTTTATTCCGAACATTTCTGTACATTACAGAAAATAATGAACTTTATCACAATATGCTATTTTCTTTTAAAAGTACCTGTATATTGACAGGAAACAAAGTGGGAGAGAGAGGGATTTGGACAGGTTTGGGACAGGACCATGAGCCGGGACTCAAATTTGGGTCGCCCAAAGCACAACAGTGCTGTATGTCACTGTGCTGTGTGCGAGACTGTTGGCACTGTGTTTAATTACTGCTAATTGTCAGTGTTACCTGTCTGTTACCTGTTCTTATAATTTTCTTCCCTCCAGACAATGCAAATGAATACTATAGAGAAAAACTAATTTAAGGAAAATTTGAGGAAATATTGAAAATATCTTTATTTGTGTTCTGAAGATAAACGGAATGACATGAGGGTGAATAAATGATGACAGAATTTTCATTTTTGTGTAAGCTAACCCTTTACAAAGTTATCTATTTAATCAATTAATAATGGTATTTGATATGATTACTTGCTAAAAAAAATTTTTTTTTAAGTGTTCAGTCACAGGTGTTTGTGCCAGATATTGGATTGCTGTTTTAGTACAGCATGTGTTCTCTAACTTGGCAGTTGCAATAATTACACGTCTTTCTTCCAGGTCATACTTTCTTCTAAGTTTTATTTGCCCCTCTTTCAATGCAGATGAAAGACCTAAAGAAGTGGGACTTAAAAAAGACAAAGGTACCTAGCATGGAGTTAGTAGCATAATAAATTAGCTTTAGTGACTTCATGATATACTCACTCTCATGTTGTTTCAAACCCTGCATGAACACATGATGCTTATGTTTGTATGTACATTATACATACAAACTGTGTGATTGTGTGTGTGTGTGTGTGTGTGTGTGTGTGTGTGTGTGTGTGTGTGTGTGTGTGTGTGTGTGTGTGTGTGTGTGTATGTGTGTGTATGTTATTTCAAACTGTTACTTAATCAATAAATCACTAAATCAGTACAAAATTAAACTACAATTCCTGAGAGCTTGTAAGTTTATTTGTAAAATGCACAAATAAACTGAACATCATCAAAATCTAAATGAAAGAACTGAATATGAATTTTCCTCTCTCATTAATTATGAAAGGTGGAGAGTTATTCAGACACCTATGACAAATCAGCCACATAATATATGTGTTTGCATGGGACATGAATGATGAGCCTTCTGAGATGTGAATTTTTGTCCCACTCATTCTCAGAACATCCTACCAGGGATATTGGGCGAAAGCTGAAAGCAGCTTTGAAGGAGCAGCTACGAATTATTCATGAGAAGATTGAAGCCAAAAAGATTGCCAAACTAGCCCTTGCTGAGGTCCGTAGTGTTTTGGCTCAAGAGGAAGAGGAGAGACAAGCTGCTCTTGCTGCCAAAAAAGTCAAAGAAGAGGCAGAAGCTAAGCTTCAAGAGAAACAAATAAAAAGAGAACAAGAGGAGAAACTAGCCAAGGAGAAAGCAGAGAGAGAAAGGATGGAGAAAGAAAAAGCAGAAAAGGAAAGGCTGGCCAAAGAAAAAGCAGAAAAAGAAAGACTCGCTAAAGAAAAAGTAGAGAAAGACAAGGCAAAAAAGGCAAAACTTGAGAAAGAAAAGTCAGAAAAAGACAAACTGGCTAAAGAACAAACTGAAAAGGAAAGACTGGAGAGAGAAAGAGCAGAAAAGGAGAAGCTTGCTAAAGAAAAAGCAGAAAAAGAAAAACTGGTGAAAGAGAGGGCAGAAAAGGAAAGACTTGAGAAAGAAAAGGCAGAGAAAGAAAAACTAGCTAAAGAAAAGGCAGAAAAAGAAAGACTGGCCAAAGAAAAGGCAGAAAAAGAGAAACCAACTAAAGAAAAAGCAGAAAAAGAAAGATTGGCTAAAGAAAAAGCAGAAAAAGAAAGATTGGAGAAAGAGAAAGTGGAAAAAGAAAGATTGGCTAAAGAAAAAGCGGAAAAAGAAAGATTGGAAAAAGAGAAAGCTGAAAAAGAAAGACTGGCTAAAGAAAAGGCGGAAAAAGAAAGACTGGCCAAAGAAAAGGCAGAAAAAGAAAGATTGGCTAAAGAAAAAGCTGAGAAAGAAAGAATGGATAAAGAGAAAGTAGAGAAAGAAAAGGCAGAAAAAGAAACACTGGCTAAAGAAAAGGCAGAAAAGGAGAGACTTGCTAAAGAAAAAGCAGAAAAAGAAAGACTGGAGAAAGAAAAAGCAGAAAAAGAAAGAATGGCTAAAGAAAAGGCCGAAAAAGAGAGACTTGCTAAAGAAAAAGCGGAAAAAGAAAGACTGGAGAAAGAGAAAGCAGAAAAAGAAAGACTGGCCAAAGAAAACGCAGAAAAAGAGAGAATTGCTAAAGAAAAGGCAGAAAAAGAAAGACTTGAAAAAGAAAAGGCAGAAAAAGAAAGACTGGCCAAAGAAAAAGCAGAAAAAGAAAGATTGGCCAAAGAAAAAGCAGAAAAGGAGAGACTTGAGAAAGAGAGAGCCGAAAAAGAAAGACTTGAAAAAGAAAAGGCAGAAAAAGAGAGACTGGCCAAAGAAAAGGCAGAAAAAGAAAGACTTGAAAAAGAAAAGGCAGAAAAAGAAAGACTGGCCAAAGAAAAAGCAGAAAAAGAAAGATTGGCTAAAGAAAAAGCAGAAAAGGAGAGACTTGAGAAAGAGAGAGCCGAAAAAGAAAGACTTGAAAAAGAAAAGGCAGAAAAAGAGAGACTGGCCAAAGAAAAAGCAGAAAAAGAAAGATTGGCTAAAGAAAAAGCAGAAAAAGAAAGACTTGAGAAAGAAAAGGCAGAAAAGGAAAGAACTGAGAAAGAGAGAGCAGAAAAAGAAAGATTGGCTAAAGAAAAAGCAGAAAAAGAAAGACTTGAGAAAGAAAAGGCAGAAAAGGAAAGAATTGAGAAAGAAAAAGCAGAAAAGGAAAGACTGGCTAAAGAAAAAGCAGAAAAAGAAAGGCTAGCCAAAGAAAAGGCAGAAAAGGAAAGACTTGAGAAAGAAAAAGCAGAAAATGAAAGACTGGCTAAAGAAAAAGCAGAAGAAGAAAGATTGAAGAAAGAGAAAGCAGAAAAAGAAAAACTGGCTAAAGAAAAGGCAGAAAAAGAGAGACTTGCTAAAGAAAAGGCAGAAAAAGAAAGACTGGAGAAAGAGAAAGCAGAGAAAGAAAGGCTTACCAAAGTAAAAGAGAGTACACCAAAAGGGCAAACAGAGAAAGATGTAAAGGATGAAAAAGAAAATGTGAACAGTAACAAACAAGAAAAAGAGACCAAATTAAATAAAAAGGCTCATAGGCAAAAAGTTGATAAATCAGAAAAGGAAAAAGACTCTGATGATGAAAAGAATACCAAAGATGAGAAAATATCTACTCGTGGTTTACTTAAATCTTCGAAAAAAAATGTCAAGAAATAAAAGTAAACCACCATAACTCTGAGATTTGATCGGAAATAAAAGCTCCTAAGGCTTTAAATAGGAACAGTGCTGGAAAGTTAATAACTAAACTTTTTTTTTTTCAGTAGTGTGACAGTATTCAGCTGTTCAAAATGGCAACAAGCTACTTTTTCGAACAAGTAGTGCTGTAGTGTAATAAAAAAACTACATTGCTGTTAGTCCCATGGTACAACTGAGTGAAGGAGGTATTATCCCAACTGTCTGTTCACTGTGTTGGGAAGTTTAAGATGACATCTTCATCCAATAAACCAGTGGTCTTCAACCCTGTTCCTAGAGCCCTTTCCAACTGTTCACATTTTGCATTTCTCCTTTATCAAACACACCTGATCTGAAATGGTACACTTTCAAAATGTGTAGTGTTGGGGGACTCTCTGCAATAAGTGATATAGCCTGCACAGTCCAGGCTGCATTTTAAAAATATTTAGTGAGTTATATAAATGAGTGTTTTAATAATTTTGTATATTTGTCGATATTTATTATACTATGTTTTTGTGCCAGATATAAATTGTTCTAGTTGCAGAATTAAATATCAATTGAAAGTTACATATTTATAACGTTTATATTCCTAGCTTCAATATAGTTAGCAAGTTTTTGTTTGTAGCTACTTTTTTAAGAATATCTTGATTGTAAACTAATTAGGGCTCCTTTACACATGGCATTAATCTGTTTTTGGAAATCTAATCATAATTTTGAACTTATTAAAAGCCAGATGAAGTAAATGCACCCAAAGTACACTATATTGCCAAAAGTATTGGGACACCCCATTCTAATGAACAGGGTTGACTTGCTATAGTAATTTCCATGGGTACAAATCCTAATGTTTAAGCATATAATGATATTCTAGGGCATTGTGTTCTTCTAATTTGATAGCAACAGCTTCTATTCTAGTATGACAATACCTCTGTGTATAAGGTAAGGTTCAAAAAGAAATTATTGATTCAGTCAGTGTGGAAAAACTTGACTGGTCTGCAAAAAAAAGTCATAATCCCAGCTGAACACCTCTGATGTGACATTAAATGCAGACTTTGAGCCAAAAACTCATTACCAAACACCAATGACTTGTAACTATGGGTACAGTCATTTTTGACATTTCCAAAACGGTTGCAACAGAGATGGAAATACAATTTATAAATACATGAATTGTTTGCCACAGTTTTGGAAGTGCCTTTTTCTGTTTTAAAGAAGGGGTGTCCCAATACTTTTGTCCATATAGTGTATGTACAAGTCATTGGTGTTTGGTGATGGGGTCTGCATTTAAAGTCACACCAGAGTTGTTCAGATGAGATTAGGACTTTGCTTTCTGCAGACCAATCAAGTTCTTCCACACTGACTGAATCAATAATTTCTTTTTGAACCTTGCCTTATACACAAAGGCATGTTAGATTTAAAAAGGGGGTCCTGTAAAAACGGTTGCTGTAAAATTAGAAGCACACAATCCCCTAGAATATCATAATATGCTTAAACATAAAGATTTGTACTCATGGAAATTACTAAATTAGTCAAACCTGTTCATTATAGGGTTGGAATTGGTGATATTATTCGACTATCACTTATGACCATAAAAACAGTAGTGTTTGATATGTAAACAGATACATTTTCATGTTTGCATCACATAATCAGTTCAATACGTATTGTTTTTGTGATGTAGTAAACTTGCTCAGTAGCTTACCATTGCTTTTGCAGTGTGGAGTCCCACGAAACTTAAGTCAAGACATTTGATAGAAGCAAGCTAAAATGGCATGGTTGCTTAAAGGAGAAGTCCGGTGTGATATTGACCTAAAGTGTATTGAATCATGATGCCGAGTGTGAACTTACCCTTCATAGCTCATCTCGGCTTGTCCACTGCAGTCCGAAATCTGGCGTTAGTTAGCCGATGCTAACAACAGGTTGTCAATGAGGGTGAATAGGGCATCGGACTAGCCATGTAAATAAATCACTGTTTTACACCATTTACGAGGCACAAAGTAGCGCCACACTTCATTGGTAGACTTCCAAGGGCCTTGACATTTAAAACGAGACATTGAGAACTTTGAAAAAGCACCGGTAGTTTATTTACAAGAAGATTTATAGACATTCCCCTTAGTAAAATTACCGATTGCCGCCATCTTGAATTTAGTCACAATAAGTTGAGTGACGAGCAGGAAGGAAACTACAACCTGATAAGTTGATAACCTGATAAGTTCCTTCCTGCTCGTCACTCGACTTATCGTGACTAAATTCAAGATGGCGGCAATCGGTAATTTTACTAAGGGGAATGTCTGTATAAATCTTCTTGTAAATAAACTACCAGTGCTTTTTCAAAGTTCTCAATGTCTCGTTTTAAATGGCAGGACCCTTGGAAGTCTACCAATGAAGTGTGGCGCTATGGTGTAAAACAGTGATTTATTTATTTATTTGTTGCTGGTTACTGTATGATGACTGAAATCACGAAAAAAAATAGTAAATAAACCACAGAACGCTATGTTGTCTAATGCACGCACAAATTGTATTTATTCTGACAGCGCTGCACAAACTTGTTAGCCAGGGTTCAAAGTCCAAAGCGCGAGGGAAATCTGCGTGATGAGAATCATTCATAAATCTGCTGCTGTCAGCAAAAAGTAGTACTGAGGTCTTCTTTCGGGTTTCCGCCAAAATAAAAGTCAACATGCATAAATGTTATTATTGTAATTTTACTGTTGTTCTGTAAAATAAAATAAAGAAAGACAAAAATAATGATAACAATCATTATAACAGCTCTATTTATACATTTTTTAATAACATTCTCATTTGTTAAGCAAGGCTGCAATTATTTGTACATTAAAAACACATGCCTGATTCAAGAAGGGGGTCTTAAAAATGGCCAAAGAATTTTATTTTGCTAACTTATTAATTTTAAGTTAAATTGTGCTTTGTTGGTAGGCTATAATGTCTACTAGAATGTTAAAAATGTTCAGTGTTAAATAAATAATTTTAAATTGTTGCTTAGTAATTGATTTTTTTTTTTTTTTTTTTTTTGAAAAGTAAGCCAAAACTGTAAAAAGCTAATATTGGCTATTCAGTTTATGCAATGGTGAAAAAATTGGCAAAATGCATGGGAGAAAAACACAAAAAAACGTGTTCGGTAATCGGCCTTCGGCCAAGTGTGTAATTTTGTTGGAATTTGGCTTTGACTTTAGAATTTTCATTTCGGTGCATCACTTTTTTTGTTAACACTGTCAGTGGAGTGTAGATGTAAGGTAGAGTGTAATGTACCCTGTAGTTTAGTGGGACATTTTTTTATTATATGTAACAGAGCTTTCTGAACTGCTGCGATATGTACAACAACCAAGCTTATAAAATGTTGCCACGTTCATGTTTCAGAGATAATCAAACAAACCATTCACTGAACGTTTTACTTTGGAAGTGGTGCAAAACATCTTTTTAATGAGCCATTGAGGTTGTGTAGGCTTAATTCTTAACATCAACATTTATTGTAAAAGCGTTTGAAAGAAATGAAACTGAACCAGATTCTTAAGTGTTTTTTTATTATTATTTGTTTTTTACCTGCTAAAATGACAAAGCATTTTGAATAATCCATGAGTATTTTTAACATTTAGTAAATAATGGAAATATTTTAGTTAACACAACTTCTCTTGTAAGTTCATTTCCATTTATTTTGTTTAAATGTATTTATTTTACAGTATTACAATATCCAGATACTATGTGAATACAAAACATGTTTTAATGCCAGGTGTAAACTTGACCTTGGAGCCTCTCTGTCTGCTCACAAAGGCAAATAAAGGGGTTTTATAAGGGTGCTACTAACTCAAATCCATTTTTAGTGACTTGAAATACAGTAATAATTTGAAGTTTTGAAATTGCACTTGAATCTGAAAGATCATTATATTTCAGAGTTTTTGTATTTTATTTGCAATATGGCATACATGTCACAACACACACAGTAATGTGTACAGATTATGAATTTGTTCATATAGTGAACTGTGTGAAATTGATTGTAGCGATTTTTTTAAAGAGCAGATGAGTGAGTGGTTTTAAACATTGTATGTACATGAATGTTGAAAACACTTTTGTTTCACTTGCCTTAAGTTTAGTGACACTGTGAGATGCCATACTAAACATTAGCAGATTTTTTTTCACCTCTATTCACACTGACAGCTGTTCTCACTTTATGTTGAAGAACGTCTCTTACTGGCACTTCAATCATAACTATGACATTCAACATAGATACACTGAACAAATTTCATCTGATTACGTGCAAAATGACAGTGCAGGCAGTCTGTCCTAAAAGGTCATATTTGGGTGCAGTGTGAACAACGTCGAAAAAGCAAAACTTATCAGATTATAAGTGCTTATCAAGCATTAGTTCTGCTTTTTCTAAGCCAGTGAAAGAGCTAGTGAAAAAATAATATACTCTTCAAGTTCAGGAAGTGAAGCTATGCAGCTATAATGAGGATCAAGTTAACATTTGCTTATATTTATTCAGCAGCTGTTAGACTAGTATATGTCTAACCTACTGTCCTTAAACCTTTTTTTAACAAACTTTTCAGATCAGGCAATGTCTGCTAAATTGTATTTTTTTTTTTTTATCTGATAGTTTTATTTTTTTTACATTTACATTTAGGTTTATTTTGTCTAGTATAGTGAGACCTTAAAGTTGATCTTATCAGTTCTTTTGATGCACAACCATTTATTATTGTGTGAAACATTTTATTGTTGTGTGAAACATCTTAAGGTTCAATTATGTTAATTATATAGTAGAATGTTGTTGGTGTGTTAAAGATGAAGTGTGTTATTTATTTACCACTAGTGCTACCAAATAGACAAAAGTAATGTTGCTAGAAAATAAAAAAAATAAAACATTTTTTAAAAAGCCTGCTGAGCAATTTTCCTTCTGACTAGTCAGGTTGCATATCTGACTGCTTCAACAAACAACAAAATGCTTTGATGTTGTTACAGAACGACAATTTTCAGGGAAATCGACATGCCATACTATACCTTACTGAGCATATTTAACTAGGATAAGTTAAAGTACTTTAAAAGTAAAGTATTGTCATTCCATGTCAACTCAACCAGAGGTCACTCCCTGGCTCAAATTTTTGATTTTGCTAATATTTATTCTGAAGAAAGATAGACATGTATACTGCCCTCCAAAGGCAAAGTGCAGTAACTACGCCAACACTGAAACTGAGAAAAATGCCTTTAAAGTTTTTACGCCAACTAGTCAAACATGTTGACACTCTTGTTTCTCTGAAACACTCTCGTTTTTCTGGGACAAAATTGAACCAGGAGACTTTGCCACAAGACAAAACAGTTGTCACAAAGTCATTTTAAGCCTTAACTCAATTTTGACCAAATGCGTAGTTACTGCGCTTTGCCTTTGGAGGGCAGTATAGTGATGAAAGCCAACATATTAAATGTCATATGATGAATATTTACTGAGTAATCCACTATTTTGTGGAGGGAGGTCAAAATGGCAATTTTTACATTAGATTTATGGTCAAGCTACTGGGGGTAAAAATTACTTCAGAAAGATGACAGCATCATTATCTTATTTTTACACAGAGATTGGTACCTATATTAGTAAAATCTGTTGACTTTAGCAATCGTTGTTGCATTATGTGCCAATGATGACCATCCAAAAATGGGAAATAGCACTTTTCAAGTTTTTCTCCAAAGTTTGTATGCCTGTAACTCAAGAAGTATTAAATATATCATAATGCCCTTTTAGATATTAGGTCTTAACAAACTTTCCTTTTGGCATCTTTATTTTTAATGCCCTATGAGATTCGGTTCAAAAGATATTGAAATTTAAAGATGGCCCCAGGAGTAAAATGTACATTTTATAAGTTAAAATGTACACATTTTCAGTGGTAAAAACCAAATGTGGGTTGGTTTGAAAAAATATGATTTTTATTTTGGTTTTAAAGAGGTATGTCTAAAGAACAAATAATGTTAAAACTATAGATGTGTCTCGTTTCTTTCTGTCAAGACAACTGCAATGAACATACCTGTTTGTATGTTCAGGTTTTTGAAATTTGGATGATTCGACATGGAATGATCCAGTAATTTTTACTTGCTAATATATTAATTTAAATGGTTTATCAAGTATGTTCACTGAAACTAAAGTTTGTAGTTAAATGTTCTAAAAAAAATATCAGGGTAACTGCCTCAAATAAATGTTATCTATCTCTGTCTTTCTTTCTCTCTCTCTGTCTCACTCTTATTTAAAATATACTTGGTCAAGTTGATACATGGTCAGGCTTACTTATTTGTGTGTGCTTTGATAAGACTTTCTTTTCCCATTTTATTTGTATTCTTATCAACCCAAGATGAATAGACTTTTCTATGTAAAGTAAAGCTGATAGCAATACTTTCTCCTGCTGGGATTGTGTCTGATTTTACTCAACATTCATACAGGTCTGACTGAGAAGCCCGTTATGGTGGCATCAACCAAGAACACCTTTAGAGAAAAAGGTAAGGAAACGGTGGAAGCAATTTCTTCATGCCATGAAAGATTAGTGTTCCATGATATACAGTGGGTACGGAAAGTATTCAGACCCCCTTAAATGTTTCACTCTTTGTTATATTGCAGCCATTTGCTGAAATCATTTAAGTTCATTTTTTCCTCATTAATGTACACACAGCACCCCATATTGACAGAAAAACACAGAATTGTTGACATTTTTGCAGATTTATTAAAAAAGAAAAACTGAAATATCACATGGTCCTAAGTATTCAGACCCTTAGGGTCTTAGGGGTCATTGTCTTGTTGGGAGGTAAACCTTCGGCCCAGTCTGAGGTCCTGAGCACTCTGGAGAAGGTTTTCGTCCAGGATATCCCTGTACTTGGCCGCATTCATCTTTCCCTCAATTGCAACCAGTCGTCCTGTCCCTGCAGCTGGTTAACACCCCCACAGCATGATGCTGCCACCACCATGCTTCACTGTTGGGACTGTATTGGACAGGTGATGAGCAGTGCCTGGTTTTCTCCACACATACCGTTTAGAATTACGGCCAAAAAGTTCTATCTTTGTCTCATCAGACCAGAGAATCTTAGTTCTCACCATCTTGGAGTCCTTCAGGTGTTTTTTTAGCAAACTCCATGCGGGCTTTCATGTGTCTTGCACTGAGGAGAGGCTTCCGTCGGGCCACTCTGCCATAAAGCCCCGACTGGTGGAGAGCTGCAGTGATGGTTGACTTTCTACAACTTTCTCCCATCTCCCGACTGCATCTCTGGAGCTCAGCCACAGTGATCTTTGGGTTCTTCTTTACCTCTCTCACCAAGGCTCTTCTCCCCCGATAGCTCAGTTTGGCTGGACGGCCAGCTCTAGGAAGGGTTCTGGTCGTCCCAAACGTCTTCCATTTAAGGATTATGGAGGCCACTGTGCTCTTAAGAACCTTAAGTGCAGTAGAAATTTTTTTGTAACCTTGGCCAGATCTGTGCCTTGCCACAATTCTGTCTCTGAGCTCTTCAGGCAGTTCCTTTGACCTCATGATTCTCATTTGCTCTGACATGCACTGTGAGCTGTAAGGTCTTATATAGACAGGTGTGTGGCTTTCCTAATCAAGTCCAAACAGTATAATCAAACACAGCTGGACTCAAATGAAGGTGTAGAACCATCTCAAGGATGATCAGAAGAAATGGACAGCACCTGAGTTAAATATATGAGTGTCACAGCAAAGGGTCTGAATACTTAGGACCATGTGATATTTCAGTTTTTCTTTTTTAATACATCTGCAAAAATGTCAAAAATTCTGTGTTTTTCTGTCAATATGGGGTGCTGTGTGTACATTTATGAGGAAAAAAATGAACTTAAATGATTTCAGCAAATGGCTGCAATATAACAAAGAGTGAAACATTTAAGGGGGTCTGAATACTTTCCGTACCCACTGTAGATGTCAAAGCTGTCAAAGCTGCGTGCGCATAGTGGTTGCAGAAAAACACTGGTAACAGGTGGAGATAAATGCATAAAATCCATGGAATAAGACAAAAAATATATGTATTTTTGTGCCTTTTGATGTTAAAATCGGAATGCAGATAATTTTTATAGAATATTATCGTCAAAGACGCCATTTGAAGCTAAACGCAGATGTTTAAATGGACATACTATGGATGAAAACTGCTATGATTACTTTTGAAGCATAAATTTGATTTAAACAATAGGTCTACATAATATTCACATATGCTGTTCATAGGGGACGTATTGTATTAGCCCTAAAAGTTACAACAAAAAATATTATTTAAATCTATTACTATTAACATTTTTACATAACATTTATTTATCTTATCTCGCAACTCTGACTTTTTTTTTTCTTGAAAATGTGAGTTTATATCTCCTAATTCAGACTTTAAAGAAAAAAAAAAGTAAATTCTGAGGCAAAAAAAAAAGCCAGAAAAGCAGAGGAGAAGAAAGAGAATGACGAGTTGTTTTTCCTTATTAGAATTGTGAAATATAATTTTGGAATTGTGAGAATAATGTCAGAATTTTGAAATACAAAATCAAATTTACCTTTCTTAGGCTCCGCCCACAAAAACCGTCATCCCTGTTTCGGATCTGTAAGACTATACCACTATCTTAACATGAGAATGAGAATGGTGAATAAATTGTATAGACAAACAAAAATGAGATGTGTCCTTGATAGGGCTTAAAACAAGGCTTAAAAAAAATCACACCGTGTACAAATGTCAATTTTTGTAATGGTAGGCAATGCAGATTTTACTTTACTAGCCACTGATTTTTGATTGGCTGCTGTAGTCATATTAGAGTATATGTTGGATCCAACAAAGTAGATGAATGCTGATTTTCATTTTCACAGTATTATGGAACTTTAGTTGTAGCATCCTTAAAATGTTAGTAAGATCTGCATTACTTTCATGCCAGCGTCACACCATTAGGGTTTCAGAGTAATGGTGCAAAATGCCTTACTATAATGCCATCTAGTGTTGGACAGATAGTGTCTGTGCACCTCAGTAGATGTGCACATGTGAAACCATCTAAATGTGGGTTCTCCAAGATCTGTCTCTGATGTCCATTCACTTTTATGGCAAAAAAAAAAAATGTGCAAAAAGAGGGTTTTGGCACCCTAATGGCAGAATATCAGTTGAATGCCATTTTGGCGATGAAATTGATGTGACGCTGTC
>NC_133363.1:14280217-14439134 GCF_049309525.1 Garra rufa | reverse complement strand
ATATATATATAAAACACATTAGATTAGCTGCTGGTGGCCTGTTTTATGTATTCAGTTTATATTAAAGCATATGTTACAACGTCCAACAAAGAAGATGAATACCAATTTTTAACTTTTCTGATCATATGGTTAATGCTTTAGTAGTGCTTTCCAGTTGTGACACCCCCTACAGGAGTCATTTTTATGCTTATATATTTCAAGTTTTGTTAAGTATGGATTTTGCAAGGAGAAGATGAAGGTCAGTTCATGAAAAATAAAACATATTGACTATTTAATCTTTATATGTATTCAACAAATCAAATATAATGTAAAAAAAAAAAAAAACTTAAATGAAACTGGAAATGAAGACAGAAATTAGTTTTGTTTTGTTTCTACCCCTTGGGGTTCCTAAGTATATTAACGTGCATGAATATAATGCAGTATTTTGCTAAATTTGTTAGAACTTTTAACAATAAGAGAAAAAAAATATATATTTATTTTGTTAAATGAAAATATGTTCAGTGGTAGTTTGAATTCTGCACTAATCATCAAATGTCTTAATTTCTGTAATTGCTAGGTTTTTAATGTACAAAAGTGCAGATGATTTTGTTTGTTGGTTCTTTCGTTCTTTAATTTTGATGTTGTCATTTGTGGCATTTCAGAGTTGCATGCAGAATCTCTACCTGGTGAAAACAAAGGTAAGATATATATTTTACTAGAATATTGTTTATGTAATGTGTACTTTTTGTATTATATTTATATGCTAAAGTACACTATATGTGTCCTGTAAAGACTCCACACCACACTCTTCACATGGGTCTACATCTGATGCTAAACCTTCATTAGAGGTCACAACAGAGGAGTTGCCACCTGCAACTGAACCTGTGCCTACATCAGTCTCCACACCTGAATCAGTCACAGAGACAACAGAATTCGCAGAAGAACCCTCAGTAGAATCCAAAGAAGAAAAAGAAGGTATGTTGAGCTTGATTTTAATACTGTTCTGTTTAAACAAACAGAACAATGTTCTGATAGCACCACACAACCACAGTCAGCACACTTTACAGGGGAAAATCAACCTATTTTTTGATACTTGTTGTAAAAAGCACTATACAGATAAACAAACATTACACACTTCATCTTTGATTTATTAGGCTCTTTTAAGTTACTGTAAATCTAATGCTGTGGTGAATTATTTTACAGCCAAAAAGAAGAAACCAAAACTTCTTAATAAATTTGACCAAACAATCAAATCAGAGATCAACGCTGCAGAGAAATTACGCAAGAAGGTAAAAATCTATACTGTAAAAACTTGTTTATAGTACTTTAGTACTTTACTGGAAGAATATAGTTTTTTTTTTTTTTTTTTTTTTTTAATAAATAGTCTTTCTTTTTTTTCAGGGGAAAATTGATGAATCTCTTCGTGCTTTTGAAGCTCTTATCCAGAAATTCCCACAAAGTCCGAGGTGCCGATACGGCAAAGCCCAGGTAACACATAATCGAAAGTTAACATTACTGTTTACATCACATTATGGTCACTCACATTATTTTGCTTCAGCAGAAAACCCTTAACAAAAAGAAGTGTGATATGTGTCCAGGCAGAAGATGATTTGGCAGAGAAAATGCGCAGTAATGACATGCTGCTGAAGGCAGTGAACACATACAGAGAAGTAGCCGAGCTCCCAGACGCACCACCTGACCTCATCAAGGCCACGTTAAAGCGACGTGCAGACAGACTACAGTTCTTAGGTATACAAGTTTATGTAGCTATATAATTATGGTTACCTTTGATTGACTGTTGTTAAAACAAATTAGTAATATTGATGCTCTGGCAAGGACCACTATTGCTTATACTTAGGGGAAAAAAAATTCAGAACCCTTAACCCTAAATATTACACTTTGCAATTCCACCAGGGCTTCATGCTTACTTTTTTCCCGAGGAATCTTATTTTGAAATGGATGTGCTATTGTGAATTACTCTGAAAGTGTGAGGCTGTAGAACACGCAACAGAGCCATGTTTTCACTCATGTTTTCATTAAATCAAAGCCCTGTCCTGTTTTACAATCCCCAAATGTAAGACCTCCTAAAAGGATTAATAATACATTTGTTATGCCATTTAAGACTTTTTATGACCTTACATTTCATAAAACTGAATTAAATATTCTTAGACTTTTAAGGCACATGGGACTTGATTCACAGCATATATACAAATAGATGTAAAGATGTAAATTTAGAAGTAAATACTGCCTTACTGTCAAGTCTTGAGTCCCATAGACTTTTATTATAGAGATCTGAAGATGGGCTCTATTTACTTTTCCAGTATGCAGCCAGGAAAACTTTTTAGCAACCCCTCACAACACCCGGCCTAACTAACATGAGCCTACCATCAGGATGTCACTTTTTTTGCTAGCACTACACTAGAAGAAAATGTAAACGTTTAGTTATACAGTGCCTTGTGAAAGTGTTAATTTTCTTTCTGCCTTATGTTAAACTGTTTTAAATTATTTTTTGCATACATATACCTTTAACTCATACCTTTACAGCCTCTAGTCTTTTTGGGTATGATGCAACAAGATTTGCGCATCAACATTTGGCAATTATCTGCCATTTTTGCCTTACCTTTTCACCTCTCAAGCTCTGTCAGCTTAGATGGGGTCTGGCAGACATTTTCAGGTTTCTCCAGAAATGTTTTATTGGGTTGTCTATAAGCCACTCTTGCTGTGTGCTTAGGGTTATTTCGCTGTTGGAAGGTGAACCTTCTGCCCAGTCTGAGGTTCTGAATTCTCTGGATGGGGTTTTCATTAAGCTATCTCAATATTTTGGTGCATTTAGCTTTTCTTTTACTCTGACAAGTCCCTCAGTCCCTGCTGCTGAAAAACAGCCCCACAGCATAAGGCTGCTACCAGCACACTTTTGGGATGGGACTCTGCAGGTGATGAGCAGTGCCAGGTTTCCTTCAAGCATGATGCTTGGAATTGAGGTTCATTAGACCACAGAATCTTGTTTCTCACAGTCTGAGGGTCCTTTAGATGCTTTTTTTTTTTTTTGCAAATTCCAAGTGTGTTTTCATGTGTCTTCACCGAGAAGAGGATTGAGTCTTGCCACACCGCCATAAAGTCCAGATTGGCAGAGTGTTGCAGTGATGTTTGTCCTTCTGTACGTTTCTCCCATCTGTATATATGATCATGGAACTCAACTAGAGTGACCATCAGGTTCTTGATCACCACTCTAGCCAAGGCCTTTCTCTATCAGTTGCTCAGTTTGGCCAGCTCTAGGAACAGTTGTGGTTGTTTCAAACTTCTTCCATTAAGGGTAACGGACTACATGCTTCTGTGAACCTTCAATGCAGCAGCATTTTTTTCTGAACTCTTCCCCAGATGTGTGGCTTGATACAGTCCTGTCTTCTACCTCAGGGCTTGGTTTTTGCTCTGACATGCATTTTCAGCTGTTAGATCTATTATTAAGATGTGTGTGCCTTTCCAGATAATACCCATTCAATTAAATTTGCCACAAAGTGTAGTAACATCTACACGCATTATGAATGCCCCTGAGCTAAATTTCAACTGTCCCAGATAATGTTATGAATACTTATTAATTACTTACATCATTTAGGTTTTGAATTTTTAATACATTTGCAAAGATGTTAAAATATTTATTTTTTTGCTTTGCCATTATGGTGTATGCAGTGTAGATTGATGTGGGAAAGAAGTAAATAAAATCTATTTAACATAAGGCAGCAACATGACAAAAGTAAAAAAATAAAGGGGTATGAATACTTTTGCAAGGCACTGTAATTATAATAGACCAGCCTTAACCCTAAAATAGAACCTCAGGCAGAAGCATTTGTCCATAACAATATGAGAACATTCCCAAAAGTTGTTCCATTGTCATGTTCCTGTGCAGGTCGTACAAGGGGGTCTTTAGCCACGTTGGAGAAGCTAGTTCAGATTTTTCCAGAAGACATCAGCATAAAAAATGACTTGGGAGTGGCACATCTGCTTATGGGTGACAACAAGGGTGCAAAACGAATATATGAGGAGGTAAGATATTGCTATTATGTTATTATTATGTTTAGCAATGTAATGTGGATTACTGATTTCCCCCTTTTTGAAATTCTTCTTCAGGTTTTAGATCGTGCACCACATGATGGATTTGCTAAAGTGCATTATGGGTTTATACTTAAATCTGAAAACAAGATTGCAGAGAGCATACCGTACCTGAGGGTAATTCCAATTTTATGATCAGAAATGTGCTGTATATAATTCCACTCACACACATATGCATGTACTTATATATTTTCTCCATGTTTATGTGTAATTAGGAGGGTTTGGAGTCTGGAGAGCCAGGAACTGATGACGGAAGGTTTTACTTTCATCTCGGGGATGCTTTACAGAGAACAGGAGACAAGAGTGTAAGAAGAAAGTAAGAATAAAATAATAATAATAAAAGGAAGTTCACAGAGAAAATAATTGAATTTGGTGTTTTTTTTATGCATTTAGGCCTATGACTGGTATGAGGCTGGCCATCAGCGAGGTCACTTTGCCTCTGTATGGCAAAGATCACTGTATAATGTTGCAGGGCTTCGTGCTCAACCCTGGTGGACGGCTGAAGAGACTGGATATACAGCTTTAGTCAAGGTAAAGGCCATTTGCTTGTCTGCATGCATTAAATCTGTTACAGTTGCTTAAAACAATAATCCAGTTAATGCCACTTTATGTACAATAAAAGTCAAAGGAGTCCAAATGAGGTTTGAGGGTGGGGTCTTTTGACCAAGCACACCCTAGCAACAATACATTAATGTCCTAAATCTCATTGAGAACACCTTAGCAGCTGCAAAACAACACCCTGGCAACCATTCACATTTTCTACAAAATATGCTAAAATATTGTTTTTCATTTTATACAGTGAGGGTAAAAAATAATTTGATCCCCTGCTGATTTTGTACATTTGCCCACTGACAAAAAAATTATCAGTCTATTATTTTAATGGGAGGTTTATTTGAACAGTGAGAGACGGAATAACAACAAAAAATCCAGAAAAACACATTTTAAAAAAGTTACAAATTGATTTGCATTTTAATGAGTGAAATAAGTAGTTGACCCCTTCGCAAAACATGACTTAGTACTTGGTGGCTAATCCTTGTTGGCAATCACAGAGGTCAGTTTCTTGTAGTTGGCCACCAGGTTTGCACACACCTGAGGAGGGATTTTGTCCCACTCATCTTTGTAGATCCTCTCCAAGTCATTAAGTTTTCCAGGCTGACATTTGGCAACTCAAACCTTCAGCTCCCTTCACAGATTTTCTATGGGATTAAGAACTGGAGACTGGCTAGGCCACTCCAGGACCTTAATGTGCTTCTTCTTGAGTCACTCATTTGTTTCCTTGGCTGTGTGTTTTGCATCATTGTGATGCTGCAATATCCATCCACTAGGGGTGTAATGGTACATAGATGTCACGGTTCGGTACGTACCTTGGTTCGATGCGATTTCAGTACAACAGGAAAAACAAATCAAATATACTATTCTAAGTTTCTTTTC
Organism: Garra rufa; assembly: GCF_049309525.1. Taxonomy (NCBI): domain Eukaryota; kingdom Metazoa; phylum Chordata; class Actinopteri; order Cypriniformes; family Cyprinidae; genus Garra; species Garra rufa. Next base: position 14,433,617 of record NC_133363.1, on the reverse strand, counting down.
ATTTATTTTGAACAGACAGCAGTACAAATAAAAAAAAAAATTCTACCTAGATGTGAAAATACTAAATATTATATTAAATTATAATGTTATATTATAAATAAAATCTGCAGTACATGCATACAAGGAATAAATACTTGAAAATATATTTACAAGAAAAACAAGGGAAAAGACAGTCCGATATGTAATGTAGCCTATACAGTGCCCTCCACTAATATTGGCACCCTTAGTAAATATGAGCAAAGGTGACTGTGAAAATAAATCTGCGTCGTTTATCCTTTAGATCTTTCATTCGAAAAATTCACAAAATTCTAACCTTTCATTGAAGTAAAACGATGGAAAATGGGGGAAAATCTCATTATGAAATGAATGTTTTTCTCTAGTTCACGTTGGCCACAATTATTGTAACCCCTAGAAATTTGTCTAAGTAAAATATCTCTGAAGTATATTCCCATTAATATTACAATTTTTTAGCACACCAGGGTGGCTAGGAGTATAACATTGTCCAGTCATGACTTTCTGTTCCACAGGATTATAAATATGAGGAACACAAAAGCCAAATTCCCTTAATCATCCTTCACAAGAAGTAAAACCAAAGAATGTAGTTCTGATATGCAGAACAAGTTTGTTGAGTTTCACAAAATAGAAACTGGCTGTAAGAACAGAGCTAAAGCATTGAAAAATCCCCATTCCCACCATCAGGGCCATAATTAAGAAGTTCCAATCAACTAAAGATGTTACAAATCTGCCTAGAAGAGGATGTGTGTCTTTATTATCCTAATGCACAATAAGGAGGAGAGTTTGAGTGGCTAAAGACTCTCCAAGGATCACAGTTGCAATAATTGGGTGCCAATAATGGTGGCCAACGTGAACTAGAGAAAAACCATTTATTTCATATAATGAGATTTTACCCCTAGGTTCTATTGTTTTACTTCAATGACACGTTAGAATTTTGTGAATTTTTGGAAATGAAATATCAAAAGGATAAATTATGCAGATTTATTTTCACATCCACTTTTGCTCATATTTACCAAGGGTGGCAATATTAGTGGAGGGCACTGTATATGCTGAGACATCCTATTTGTTTTCTTTATTTAACAAAAGCACAATGTTTTGTTTTCATTGTGAGTGTACACAAATAAACGTCGACGTCCACTGGGTGAGATCTTGCATGGAGCTCCAGACCAAGGGAGATTGACCGTTATTTTGTATTTCTTCCATTTGCGAATAATCGCACCAACTATTATCACCTTCTCACCAAGCTGCTAATCGATGGTCTTGTAGCCCATTCCAGCCTTGTGTAGGTCTACAGTCTTGTCCCTGACATCCTTGGACAGCTCTTTGGTCTTGGCCATGGTGGAGGATTTGGAATCTGATTGATTGCTTCTGTGGACAGGTGTCTTATACAGGTAACAAACTGAGATTAGGAGCACTCCCTTTAAGAGAGTGCTCCTAATCTCAGCTTGTTACCTGTATATAAGACACCTCGGAACGAGCCAGAAATATTGCTTATTGATAGAAGATCAAATACTTATTTCACTTATTAAAATGCAAATCAATTTCTAACTTTTTTGAAATGCATTTTTCAAAAAACTTTTTTTCTTTTTGCTGTTATTCTGTCTCTCACTGTTAAAATAAGCCTACCATTAAAATTATAGATGGATCTTTTCTTTGTCAGTAGGCAAACGTACAAAATCAGCAGTGGATCAAATATTATTGTTCCCTCACTGTAAGTATTGTTATTTGTGTGAACCATCAAATAGCATATGTTAAATCTCCATTCCCTCATAATTTAATGTATACATGTAACGTGAAATACTGTACTTTTGTTCTGTACTTTTTGGTGGTCAGCTGGTCAGCCAATTATTAGATGAGACCGTACTGACCTATAATGCCTCTTGCTTCCATTTTTTTTATGTCATTGTGTTCTCTTTTCCATTTTATAGTGAATGACAAATAGCGTTAAGGTGCAATACCACCATCTACCATGTTGGACTAACAACCGTACCTTCACAATTATAACGCACATAATTGCTATTTCATGTTTAATTAAGCCAAAAACATTTTCATATAGATAAACGCTGATTAAAATGAACATAAACTGCATCTTCTCCTTAAATCCCCAGTGGAGATACATTACACATTGTTTGGCGTTCTTCTAGAGTGTGGAAGAGAGCTTTGTCCCCACCTACATTTTCTACTGGTATTGAGAATCGAACTTTTAAACTACTAGTCTGACTGACTAACCATGAGGCCACAACTGCCCCTATATATAATGTAACCTTCCCTTAATTATTCAGTGCTGTAACTGTAAAGGAAGTGCTCTTTGTATGCTCGTCTCTCTGCTTTTGCTTTCATTGTGTTCATTTATGTCCTTACAGATGTTGGAACGCAGCTGGTTGACCATTAGAGATGAAGCACTGTCAGTGTTAGACAGCAACAGTGTGCAGTTCATGCCAGAAGATGAAAATCTGAGAGAGACAGGAGACTGGGGCCAGTTCACACTGTGGCAGCAGGGTAAAATATATAATATACAATATCCACCAAAAGGTACCTTACATTTACCAACAAATTCCTAACATAATAACACTAGATGTACATCCGTCAATCTATTTTTCAACTCCTATGTAGGGTCACAGGGATGCTAGCGCCTAACCCAGGATTTCCTTTTTAGTGGTTTACATGTAATCCACATGTTTTTTTTTTTTTTCAGCTAAAAGTGAAAGCAGTCTCACTTCTTTTAGCCACCTAGTGTGGATTTCTTTAAAGGGGTCCCATTATGCTTTTTCACTTATTGAATTTTTTTCAGTGTGTGGTGCGTATGTTTGGGCATAAAAAAAATCTACAAAGTTACAAATCTCAAAGTCCACTCCAAAGGGAGATATTTAGCCGCGTCATTGACTTGTACGGTATAGAGGGTCAAAACACATGTGGAGCTGCGGCTAACACGTTTAATCTTTTGGAAGGCGGCATCAAACCCGGAACTAATCAAGCCATTTGTGCCAGGCTGGGGAAAAAGCTATTGTAATGTAAATTATATAAAAAATAATGTGTTTTTGAACCACCAAGCATTAGAGCATATTCTAGTGCACCCCCAAAACAAAATAAAGACTATGTAAAAGAGCCTAATAAGACCCCTTTAAATTTGCTAGAATATTGGATGATGGTACTGCACTTTTCAGTATCTAATATTGAAACACTTTTGAGGAAGACTACATAAACTTAATTTTCCACAGGTCGAAAGGTTACTTCAGCATGCGGTCATGTCCCTAAAACCTGTGCTTTGCTGGAACGTTACACAGAGGCCACTAGCTGCAAAAGAGGCCAGGTCAGTACCCAGAAATCAATTACAGCTAAGTTTTACCTTCTTGCCTAGTTGTACTTCACCATGTCTCCTTTTAACTGTTGCCTACTAATTTAAATCTTCCTGTTTTAGATTAAATTTTCAGTAATGCAGGCTGGTACTCATGTATGGCCTCACACTGGCCCCACAAACTGTCGTCTACGAATGCATCTAGGACTTATCATCCCTTCTAAGGGATGCAGGATTCGCTGTACAAACCAAACCAGGTCAGTTAAACCACTGAAACACAAGTTGACAGTGACACACACATTGATTAAAACTGAATCAAATGTGAATGAAAATTGAGTGGATTAAACTTGGATAGTTTTTTTTTTTTTTTTTTTTTTAATCTGTGGCATGGTTTATATTAATTAAACATTTATTCAGTGAATGTTGGTTCTCTTTCAGGGAGTGGGAAGAAGGAAAAGTGTTAATATTTGACGACTCATTTGAGCATGAAGTCTGGCAAGAAGCAGAAAGCTACAGACTCATCTTCATTGTGGATGTCTGGCACCCAGAACTCACCCAGTTACAAAGGCAGACTCTGTCCCCAATATAAAAGATTTGTTTTTGAAAAGTAGGTCAATAGGCAAGCGGAGTGACAGATTTACTGTTCTTAGTCAATCACAGATTTCATAAATCACAAATATCTATTGTGCTGTCCTGTGGTACTGATTATAAAGCAATGTGAATGTATAAGTCTTTTGAAAAATAATCATATTGATAGCTGTGATTAACATAAGCTTGATTTTTGAAGAACACAAAGAATGGATTTAGAAGTTCAAGGGTTTTAAAAAGACAGTTCACCTAGTATTTAAGATCTTAATTCAGGTAAAGAAAATATGATAAATCATGTTTCAGAAGGATGTTTTTAGGGTTCAACAGTAAACAGTACAATTAAAGATATAATAAGGATCAAAACATACATTTTGAAATTTATACCTTAGGTTAGATTGAAGGGTTACCTTTAGTGAAATAACAGTAAATGAGATGCACGTTATGGGACCAATTAAGAGATCAGAATATGAGAGAATGCATTGCATTTGCTCTTTCTTACTGAAAAAAGGAGACCTCAGTCACTTTTTATAGATATATTATTGAACATTGCACTGTATGTTGTGGGTTACTTTGTATTTGTTTGTCCAAGTGCATACATAAATGAGCAGATGTGCTACAGTAGCTAAGAGCTATGCACAGCCATAACAAACAAAATAATCACTTTGTGCCTTTTCCAACCTTGGAAACTATTATATTAAGGCCATGTGTACTTGGGTGACGTCAAAAACATGTTTAGGTCATCAAACAAAAGAAATATGACTTTATAATTGTTTTGTTTTTGTTTTTTTGTGAAATGGGAAGTGGATATGTTTTCATCAGATTCACAGCAAGCACATATTTTATTAACACTACAAATTTTTGTATACATGTTTGTTTACATAATTTCATCATGCCAAAATGTTTGTTCTTTGTATTGTTTGGGAAGTTTTCCATTTTGATACATCTGAAAAGAATAATAATAATTTATCTCAATTATAACTCGGTTTGATTTGATCATTTTCATGTCACGTGGAGTATGTGAAGTTCAAAATTAAATGAAATAATTATAATTAAAAGGAAAAAAACTAATAAAGAGGTCAGCAAATTTAAATAATTCACCTAATCAAAAAAATATATCTGTTCAAATGCACTCTGAGTTCCAGTGTATTCAGGCTTGTAGTTATAGATCAAAGCTTTCTCCTCTTCCTCTGTACTAGGAAAGCTATGAAAATTTTTCTTTGCTGTAAAGGCAACAACACAAATGGGGAGATAAGTCAGTCTGTGCAGGTCTAACTACTTAATTTGTTCATCCATTGCATTAAACAGTAGTAGACTTAGTATGTAGTTGTATTATTAACCATACCTTCATTCACAAAAAAGTAACCCATGTAGAATGTTGTCTTAATGGCTGAAGGCGTGTGGGGAATATAAGGCCGGGTCCACTCAAAAGCATTTTTCTCTGGGTGCCATTGAGTAGCATAGATGGGAAAATCATATGCTGCGGGTATGCACAGAAACAGTAAATTGCAACGTTGCTCAATAGAAAGAGGAGAAAAGCACACTCTATATCCTTACTATATCAACCCATATGATTATCACTCACCTTCCATTGTGGACACAAACTCATTTTGTCCATCTGTGTTTGTACTCAAAATTTTGTAGAACTTTTTCAGCGTCTCACTCTTGGTAAAGTTCTAAATTTAAAATGTTGGAAAAGGCTCATTTTATTTCATCCAGCAAAAACAAAAATACACATTAAATACATTCAATGTGATATGTAAATTTATTAGCAGTATTAAATATTTCCCTGTGAGAAATACAAATTTCACTGTCACTGTTTGACCAAATTTCTATCACAAACATGATGTTTAGTGCATTTGCGTATACTAAATAGTGTCTGGTGATACTGTAAAGTGATAAACTATTACTACATTTAGTGAATACATTCCAAATAACCAATACATGTATTAGACACTATTTTCTAAGATATGAAGTTGTATTCTTTTCCTGTTGTGTACAACTTGTTACGAGTAAAGCACACAATGCAGAACGGTTCATTAATTAAAAATAATTATTAAGTTTAATAAAATGTAACTATTTTATTAATCATTTTTTCTTTAAATAATGTTAATTTTAATAATGATATTTTCATGGCAAGACTTATTTTGCACAATATTTGCTACTCTACCTCAGTGGTAAGACTCCAATGATGAGAGTTCTCTGTGAGTGGTTCTGTTTCCAGTGATTTCATAAGGTCTTCAGGGAAGTCTTTGAACAGTCTACTGTCTCTAACATCTAAACAGTAAGATGAATTAATGATATTGATACATTTATGATCTACAACACTTATTTACATTTTTTATATTTCATTATAATTACATGTAACATCGAGTACCAAGCTAATACTGGAAGTAAGCTGACAATGTACTTGCATTAACCATTATCTAAATATACAGGTGCATCTCAATAAATTAGAATGTCGTGGAAAAGTTCATTTATTTCGGTAACAATAATCTCAACAAATTAGAATATGGTGACATGCCGATCAGCTAATCAACTCAAAACACCTGCAAAGGTTTCCTGAGCCTTCAAAATGGTCTCTCAGTTTGGTTCACTAGGCTACACAATCATGGGGAAGACTGCTGATCTGACAGTTGTCCAGAAGACAATCATTCACACCCTTCACAAAGAGGGTAAGCCACAAACATTCATTGCCAAAGAAGCTGGCTGTTCACAGAGTGCTGTATCCAAGCATGTTACCAGAAAGTTGAGTGGAAGGAAAAAGTGTGGAAGAAAAAGATCCACAACCAACCGAAAGAACCGCAGCCTTGAGAGGCTTGTCAAGCAAAATCGATTTAAGAATTTGGGTGAATTTCACAAGGAATGGACTGAGGCTGGGGTCAAGGCATCAAGAGCCACCACACACAGACGTGTCAAGAAATTTGGCTACAGTTGTCGTATTCCTCTTGTTAAGCTACACTCTTGAACCACAGACAACATCAGAGGCGTCTTACCTGGGCTAAAGAGAAGAAGAAATGGACTGTTGCCCAGGGGTCCAAAGTCCTCTTTTCAGATAAGAGCAAGTTTTGTATTTCATTTGGAAAACAAGGTCCTAGAGTCTGGAGGACGGGTGGAGAAGCTCATAGTCCAAGTTGCTTGGTGTCCAGTGTTAAGTTTCCACAGTCTGTGATGATTTGGGGTGTGTAATGGCATCTGCTGGTGTTGGTCCACTGTGTTTTTTGAAAACCAAAGTCACTGCACCCGTTTATCAAGATATTTTAGAGCACTTCATGCTTCCTTCTGCTGACCAGCTTTTTAAAGATGCTGATTTCAATTTCCAGCAGGATTTGTCACTTGCCCACACTGCCAAAAGCACCTAAAGTTGGTTAAATGACCATGGTGTTGGTGTGCTCGACTGGCCAGCAAACTCACCAGACCTGAACCCCACAGAGAATCTATGGGGTTTTGTCAAGAGGTAAATGAGAAACAAGAGACCAAGAAATTCAGATGAGCTGAACGCTCTGTCAAAAAAAAACTGGGCTTCCATACCACCTCAGCAGTGCCACAGACTGATCACTTCAATGCCATGCCGAATTGAGGCAGTGATTAAAGCTAAAGAAGCCCCTACCAAGTATTGAGTACATATACAGTAAATGAACATACTTTCCAGAAAACAAGTTTTGTAATTTGTTGAAATGCACCTGTATTTGATTTTAGTTAAATGTTATAAAACATGGCTTTACCGTCTGTGAAGTTCAGTGACAAGGCGATACCAACAGTGTTGGTGTGGGACAACAGCAACTTTCCACTTGTAATAAATGTGAGCATTTCAAATCCTAAACAGGTTCCCCATATAGGGAAGTAATCCCCATTTGAATTGGCCTGTTAAAACACACACATATACACCAACATACTGTATTGCATAAAAGGAGTGTAAAACAATAAAATGCAGTGTATGTGCGTGTAAAATGAAGATCATTATGACTCCTCGTGAATTTGTCTGTTGCTCAGGGGTTAAAGTTTTGCCAGACCTCTTTTATAACTCAAACACAAAACACAAAATTGTGATTGTAACCCACAGCCTGGCCTCTTCAGGTTAATTTAAATGGCACTTTATCTTTCTATCCATGTTTAAAGGTGTTGCTTAATGTTTAAAAAAATATTGTTTTGCTGAATATTTGTACCAAATGGATCATCTATACACAAACCTCAAGAGCAAGTCTGTAGAAAATGCCAGCTGCTTTGGAATAGCCAGATGATTCTAAACTGACTCCACCTCCAGGAAAAAGGACTCTAGAAAGAGAGAGGTTTCACAAATCCCTAATAGTAATCATTGCTATAATTATAAATGACTTACCCATTTATGGATTTGAAGAGCCTTCTGTACTCATCATCAGACTTATTTATCCTAAATAAATTTTAAAAAGTTGCTTTAGTGTAATTTTATATTTATTAATTAATCTACTTAATTGCATATTAACCACACACTAAATTTGGCTGAGCAATTAAAAACAAAACATAATTTAAAGCCATTATTGTGTTACACAAGATGAGCATTTTTATTCATATAAATATAAAAATAAATATGAAATTATTTTTTATGAAATAAATATTTTTCATGCAATTTTAATGAAATTATAAATAAACTAAAACTGTCAAGGTGGCAGTCAATGAGTCATTCATTAATTTGATTCGTTCAAAGGGCTGATTCAGAAATGAAGTAATGCTTTCTTTATGAGTGGATGAGTGAATCTATCTAGAAAAATCAACTTTAAAAAAAACGTACCAAATATCTCACAAAAAAAAAAGTTAATAAAACACATTTGTGCTGGGGTAAACTTACAATTTACAGTAGCGGACAAGGAGAAACAATACTGTTTCTCGTTTTAAATGAACAAACCCTGCGTGTTTACAACGAAAGCAAGTTTCTCTATAGTGTTTTATTCTTACATCAGAGGCACCACACGAGCACCAGCAGATTCCAGAAACTCAACGTATGACGCCGCAATATATGAGTTTCGTTGCGGCTGCGGGTCAGGCACTTCCTGGGCAAGAACACCTAGACAAGATTTAGACATGGAACATGTAATGATAATACTTTTGCTTGAAACTAGCATGCACTCTATTTAATACAGCTTTGCGACTCACCGATTATTGGCCTTTCATTCGTTTTTATCGGTGTTCCAATATGGTTAGCAGACACGACATTAGAAAATGTTAAAAGGCAGAAAAGGTAGATGTGAATCATGGTTTCTTTAGGTTGGTACTGTTTTCTCATGTGACAGTTCCAGCTCGTTTCCGCGTTTATGACGTCACGTGTTTTTCCCCTGAAGAACAGAGGACAGTTTAACTGTGTTCAGGACATATTTATTTATTTATTTATTTTTGCATTATTATTTTTTCTCTCAATTTTCTAATTTATGTTTATTTTTTGTTGATTTTTTGTTATGCTGCTAAGACTTTTTTCTTATAGTTGTTTACTTGGTATGTCCTCTTCAAACAAATAAAAAAAATATTTAGGACAAGGACATCATGAACAACTCTCACTAAACAAATTCAGTTGTTGATAGCGTTTTTCTTGTTGAATATTGGACAGCGACAATATCGGAGAGAGAAAGCGGAGGGTGGTGAGCGTGTGCACGGGGTCAATTCCGATGAATCACTTACACCCTCCGACCACAAGGCGGAGGTACACCCTCGTTCCGACGAGACGCTTGAGTGTGTCGGTGAGGGTGCGGGCAGGAGAGAGGGGGGAGACAAGGCGGTTTTGGAGGTTTACGTCTTTCTTCTCTTGCTTGTCTCGTGCCAAATCCACCAGGGCTCAGGATGAGCAGGTGGAGCATGGTAAGGTGGACCAGGACACTGACGATCGAGGCCAATGGTAAATGACAAACTCTGAACATCAAAAAGTCTCTTTTCATCATTTACACACAATGGCAAAATCACAATGACACATTATGAAAATGCTGATAAGTTACGTATTCCACAACATGAGATAAAAGTTTTACGTCCACCTTATTTTTCCCGTGAGCTGGCGCGGACATTTGTAGATTTAATTTCTTGCTTTTGGTCTCATCCACATCCAGATATTTTTAGCTGTACAAAACAATTTGTTTTGCTGCTTGATATCTAAACTGGTGTGTCTTACCATATTATTTTAATGTAACGTTATATTCTTAATTGTAGTGCAAATAGTTGGCTTGTGGCTTGTAGTGCAAATCATTTTTTATATTGTAATTGTAGTGCAAATAATTGGCTTGGCTTGTAGTGCAAATCATTTTACAGTTTACTGCACTTTGTTATTCTTCTCGTTATTTCCCTACAGTGGCTTATGAACCGGAAATCTTACACATTACCAGAAAACAGCCTAATTCCACCTATAAAAATAAGTTGGATGGAGAGAAAACAATAGTTTGAAGAGATTGAATATTTTAAGATTTAAGGTAGTCAAATGTTTCTCTAAATGAAAAATGATTATGAGTATGTAATATTTTTTGATACTATTTACTTAAAACAAGCGATTGGTTGATCTGTTTTTATATCAGACTTTTCTACAGGACGTTGTCTGTACTGTAGAGGAGGATGACCATCAGGACACCCATCCTCAAGATCAGGACAGTCCAGTCAGTCCGTCAGCAGATGAGAGTGCTTCCCATCTGCTGAGACAGGTGGACTGTGATGAGATTGTGGGGATTGAGGGTGAGTTTAATGTTATAATCCAAAATATAACTCACACACATGCTATTCTTACAATATATAATTTCAGATGTGTTTATAAAAGAAAGTGTACCGTATCAGTTAATATAAAACTGCAAGTATAGTAATAATATAAGAATTACAAACAATGTAGTGAGCATGGCATGCCACACTGTAGAACACAGCTGTATTATATAGTAAAATAACTATAAATTTAAATAAATAGAACACATTTGCTGGAAATATGTCTTCGGGAAAAGATGGGGGAAGGAACATACGGCTCTGTGTATGAAGGGACCCGCAGTGAGGACGGTCTTCAGGTGCCTATCAAAATCACAGTGAAGATGGAGAACAAGCCTTACTTCAGCCTTGTAAGTAAACTGTGCTCTTTGTCATCTTCTCTATATTTTAGATTAATGTGAATCACAACACACAAATAATCAATATTTCAAACAGACTAGGCTAAATCCATATTTGAAAAATCACTTCCATCTAACCAACATATAAACTCTTAATTCTAGTCTGACCATCTCAGACCAGTACCTCTAGAGGTGACCCTGACAGTTCTGGCCAATCAAGGCCCGAGCTGTCACCACATTATAAAGTTGCTGGAATGGCAGGACCATCCCAACCAGTATTTCATGGTCCTAAAGTGGCCCTCAACCTGCATGGACATGCACGATTTCTGGCTGCATTATGACGGCCTCTACAGTGAGGGGATGGCCCGTCATTTTGAAGCTGCTGTCTTGTGCTGTTCCCGGGGGGTCCTCCATCGCGATATTAAGATGCCGAACCCCCTGATCAACATAGAGACTCTGGAGGTAAAGCTGATTGATTTTGGCTGTGGGGACCTCCTGAGGAGCACATCATACACATCCTACAATGGTATGTATTATTTTGCAAACATGTAGTTTAGGACTTAAACTCTAGTGACCAGTTACACCATGTCTTGTCCAGTGCACCCAACCAGCATTCTCAAAAGAAAAGCCAGTCATAGTATTATTTGTATTGACTACTATTAAAAGCAGACTTATACATGTGACAAACTCTTTTAGGTACTGCCCTCCTGAATATTTTGAGAAGGGCAAGTACCGTGGAAAACAGGCGACGATGTGGTCACTGGGAGTGCTCCTCTTCCATATGATCACCAGCCTTTTCCCTGAAGGCAGCAATATCAGTCGGATGAGCAATGATATCTGGTTCCAGCCAGGCTTCTCAGATGGTGAGATCTTAATTTCAACAATTTTTAATTGGATAAAACAGCTTTATAAAAGATGTCCTTTTAACAGGACCCAGGAATCTTTCTCAGTTTTACAGCTTATAAAGTAAGTGTAAAGTTGAAGGTAATAATCAGACATCATCTTTTTGCACAGAATGGTGCTGTTTTATCAGAGGTTGTTTGAAAAGCAACCCAGAGCTTTGGATTCATCTGGAGAAGTTGCTCTTCCATGACTGGTTTAAGTACAGAGTCAAAGACAAGCTTATTTTGAGATCTGTATTGTGGATTTTTGGTGGTATAGTTGTATTATCTGAATATGAACATCAGCTATTTTCTGTTACCTTTTAATACCTACAACATTATTGTCAAAAGTTGTATTTTTATGTCTTATAAAATATTTTTGTCCAATTTGTACAGTTTGCAAATGTACAATTTGTAATTGTGTTTCAGGCCCCCTGTCATGGAGGACAGGGTCAGCCTTGCGTCTTGTGGGCTGACATGGGTGACCCCTCCATCCCTCCAGCCTTTGCGTCTTGCGGAGCTGGCAAGCCATGGTTGCATCTGGCGCCATGGATTGAGGCAGTAGTTTTAGCGTTTTGCGGAACTGCCCTAGTCCCAAAGCTTTTTGTCTAGGCCTGAAGGTTTCTCCTGCTGCAACCCCAGAACCCACTGTGTCATAACAGCTACAGTCTGAAAGCTTCCCATCATGTGTGCCACAAATGTTCCTGCCATGATGGTGTTGAGATTCAAGCCACGGCTGCCAAAAAAATACTTCAGCCAGAGCTGATGTCTAAAGATGCTCCAGGCCCAGAGCACCTCTCTCAACCTCCCTGGTCCCAAAGGTTCCTGCTAAAGCTGCTGGCTGCAGGTTTCTGTCTCAGCTCCATGAGAAGATCCTCTCTCTGCCCCAGTGTTTCTTCTCACTGGTGTGAATCCTACAGAAATATTGTACAACTTTGTCACATTAAAGCACAATGTTTGTGAAAATAAACATAGGACGTGTTATTTTATTGGGAAAACAATTATATAAGAATAAAATAAAGCATAATTCATTACCTTTTGAAATACCTATCAAATAACCGTGACATTTATATTTTATTGCATACAGTAATTGCTCTGCAGTAAAGTCATTCAAACCATTTAAATTTTTTGCTGATGATATTCTGTTGTTTTATGTCTGCGATAGTCATGAATGAAACATCATATCATTATTGTCTATTGAACAAGGAATAAATGTGAATTGGCATGTATTTAGTCATCAAAATATTACATTATTTTTGTGCACGAAACATATACTTGCACTATTACACACCTCAGGTCTCTAGTGACCCTATACACCTATAAACAGATATTCTTTTATATTGTGTTACTTTTTTCTTGTTATATATTTTTTTTATAATTAATAGATTGAGGAATACTAAGAAAGTTGATGTCAAACATGACAAAATTAAGGAGGGAGAGGGTAGTAAATGACGTCCCGGATTGCTAAAGACCCGAGTTATGCATTTAAGGGTTAAAAGATTCTATAAAGAACCTTTAACATTTTAAGAACCTTTCTGTTTCACAAAAGGTTCTTTGTGGCAGAAGAAGGTTCTTCAGATTATAAAAAAGGTAAGAAAGACAGAATGGTTCTTTGTGGAACCAAAAATTGTTCTTCTATGGCATTGCTGTGAAGAACCTTTTAAAGCACCTTTATTTTTTAGAGTGTAGTGACAAAACACACAATCCTTTATTTAGGGAAAATAAACTATTTTTAGTACAGTCATGCAATTTTTTTGTATTTAAGTGTGTTTTCTTAGTGTTTTTGTCAGGTTTGTGTCAGAGGGAAGGAAGTGGAGAGGTAGATCTGAGTAACAGTCTTTAATATAATCCAAACACAGGGTAATGCAAGCAAGGAATTGCTGGTGACGCACAAACATGACATTTTGAGACCTGACAAACAGACTGAACAGACTAGGGCTTAAATACACAGGATAACGAGGAAAATTGACAAGACACACCTGAACCAAATTAAAAAAAAACACACACACACACACACACACACACACACACAAACAGTCCTGGGGTGTGACAGTTTTAGTATGTGGGTTAAAATTCTATGTATGATGTGATTGCTACCAAAAACATTACTGTCACGACTGAAACATGGGATGTTTCGTCAAAAATAAAGTACACTGAATTATCAACTAAGATGAATTTTGATGAACTTTTTGTCTTTTACAAAGAAAAATTCAAAATACAACAAATCTCATAAATCACACTTGAAATATTGTTAAAATCGTAGTTATTAAATTACCTCTAAAAAACTTTTTCATAAAATAGCAAATATATATACAATATAATAAAAATACAATATAAAATATATATACAAACAGGTGTAAGGAAAATCTTAATAGGTCAGTGTAACCCATTAAATTATATATCACTATGTTTTGGTAGTGACAAATTTGGGGAGCGGACAAATATTCCAAAACCTTCTAAAAATACAATATGAGAATATCACTCTAGGGAGGCGAAACACTGTAGTGATGGGTACTCACATCCCAGATGACACTATTATTCTTACACTGTTAACGATTTCTGTAAATTGCACAGTATTTAACTAATATCAACTGTACTTTACTGTAAAACAGTTATACAGTATGTTACTGTATTTTAAAGCTGCATTATGGGAAATATCCTCTTGGCGCCATTAAAATACAGTAATTTTAATTTACTGTAAATCCAAATACAGTAAAAAAAAAAAAAAAAAATGAGCGCAAAATCTGACCAATGACAGAAAGGCATTTTTTCCCCTTGGAGAAAGAAGAAAAGGAAGATGCACACACAAGAACCTGGCAGCTGCAAATGTATGTACAATATTCTTGCATTTTCATATTATATTTTATGTCAATGTAATTTTGGGGGGGGGGGGTTTTATATTATTTACTTAAATTACAACAAATTACACATAATTGCACTCTGTTTTTGTTTTGATGTAGTTACTGACAAACTGCACGACAATTATGAAATATGAAATTCACATACTGCGGGCATATGTTGCTGTTTGACAGCGATGACCCTGTTTTCCAGAATACAGTAGCCCCAAAATATTTAAAAACAAAAATGTTAATAAAATCCGCGGCCACTTCACGACGCGCAGTTACAGTGTGAGTCGTTGGTAGAAAGCTTTATGGCTGATAACTCATTTTAGACTGAAGGGATCTTTCTTTCTTTTATTTCCTTTTTTGCATGACGTTTAACCATCAAAGTGTGGACATTAATAGGAGTCTGTTTTGGTTTTTGACCACGCTGGCAGCAGGTGAGTTTTTATGTGAACTTGTATGAAATTGTTGGCCACGAATCCGAGCTATGTAATCGCTTTGCGCTTCACATTACCTCATATAGGTGAATAAATGTAGGCTATAGCATGCGTTTACTGCTAACGTTAGCATAAAAGCCGCACTGTTCGTCTGCGAACACTGTGGCGTCTCTTTTGAGACATTATTTATTAATCATGCCAACGTGCACAAAAGCTTGGCGAACTTCAGGTTTTCGTGTACTGTACAGTGCCTGAATGCCCAAGCATGCACTTACTTTAGCAATTCAGTCGCACATATAACATTACCGCAAACACAGAAAGGCCGCGAAAATAACGAACATCCGTGTAGAGCTCTTCACAGAGGACCCGAGACCCGAGGACCCGGGACCCGACCCGGGACCCGTACGGGTTCGGGTCTATATTTTAAATGGTTAGCCGGGTCCGGGTCGGGTCCAAATCTATTACTTCGGGTCCCGGGTATGTTTAACTTGTGTGTAATACCCGAGTCGATCGGAGAACATCGCACCTTCCAGTGTCAGTCACCACTTTGCACGTGTTTTGTAACTTGCATCTTGTAAAATTATGATAAGAAAAGTGTGAGAAGGAAATAAAAAAAAAGAAGAAGATTAAATAAATAAATAAAAACGTGTGTCGCGTGACCGCAGCAGCGAGAAGCAGAGCGCAGGAGGAGTTAACGTAAACGGACGGTCGGTGATGATTCCTTCATGAGTGATGTGAAATAAAAAGCCTTGCACATTTATTTATTTCACATGAGCAACAAAATATGAGATCGAAAATGAACAGTCACATTAATGTTGTCTGTGATGTTTACACTGCATTAAAATAACTCGCATGAAATGTTTCTATGGCAACCAGAGCTGGCGACTTTTACCAAAGACCAGAGCCATAGAGAAACTCTGCCAAATACTATAGAATACCTTTAAGGCCTTAAAGGGACTTTGCTTTTACTCTGCCATAGTACACATAGCATTCTTTCTTACGTTTATAATAATACGGAAGAACCATCTTGTTATATTTTAATTTTTTGGTCAGGCTCGGCTCAGAGAGCACAGTGATAATAGAAAATATGGTGGAAAAATACACTCTTTTCAGAATAAGCTATTTACGCTATCAAGCTGTCTCGTGCTATACGTGCGAATTCCTCCTTTAAGTTTCATAAGATGACCACTAGGTGGAGCTCTAAACATATGTTTTGTATTGCTTTATCTTACTGAAGAAGATACTATTATTGAAGATGCACGCAGTAAAGTTTACCGCATTCATTGTTTTGTGCCTTTTTGGAAAAAAAATGTTTAATTATAAATTAATAATATTAATTAATAATAAATTAACTAATAAATAAAACAATTGCGCCGAGTCTTTATTACAATCTGCAAAAGTATTGTTATTGTAGTTCAATGGTCATTCGTCACCGACCGTGACCGCGAGTAGCCTGCCCTAAATTAAAGCTGGACAGTGGATTAAAAAGGGTCTTTCTGTCGGCAAGAGAGAAGAACAGCCTAACATGTAAATGTACTGAAGGAGGTCTGTATGCAACGCTACTAACAGTAGTTTACGCCAAAATAGTTTTGTTTTTTTCCTTCGCAACTTATTTATAGTTAATAACAGTTTGCTGTGCAATATGTGCCGATCGGGTACAGTCGGGTCTGTGTCTTCCCAGCCGAGTTCGGGTCCAACTAGTACATTTAAGGTATATTTCGGGTCTTCACGGGTTCGGGTCCCACTTTAAAATAAAATACGGGTCCGGGTCGGTTCCGTCCAGGACATTTACGGGTCTCTTCGGGTTCGGGTACGAATTTTTGGACCCGTGAAGACCTCTACATCCGTGTACATTCGTGTCCACTAAGTTATCCAGCCTTTGTGAAACCCCAGGATAGCACGTTCGAGATGGTAAAACAAATTAAATGTCCAGAAGTATTTTAGAATGAACTCGTCATTTTCAGCACACCTTAGTAGGAAGCATAGTGTGATTTTGAGAAATCTATGTAGATAATAACGTTACTACGCTTTCTGCTGTTGTGCCAGATTTGGATACTGATGCAGCTGTCCTGTTGAGGATTCACCATTCCTTTTAGCCGATGTAAGTTTTTTTTATTTATATAATTGGCAACTGATAATTGCTATAACTGACACTTACAAAAACTGTGTTTGTTTGTTTGTTTGTGTGTGTGTGTGTGTGTAGGTCACAACAACTCCAGATACAGAGACCAGGCTTTAACTTCCTTCAACTATGATCATGCTTGGTAAGATCTTTTAGTACATGATTTAGTGATGTTAAATTGATGGTTTTAAAAAAATAAACCTTTTGTTACATGAATAACAAGAGTGAGTAAATTATATTAGAATTGTCATTTTTAGGTGAAATATCCTTTTGAACTTATGAGATGAACTCCAATATCTACATATTTTTACTGACACCATAATCAAATGTTAAATGTTTTTGCAAAGTTATGAATAACACTATATATATATAAAAAAACATGAACACAATAAATTAAATAATTTATTTTTTGTTATGTTTTGTTTAGGAGATTTAGTTCTACACAGCAGAAATGGATGCTGGCAATTAAAGCCTTCTTTCCTGTGATTGACCTACCAGATGCGTTCTCTGCATTTGCTGTTCTCTTCAGTTGCTATTAATTGCTTAACATCAAGTACCAAGTGGAAGCAGCCACTACTTTGTTGTTTATTCAGAGGTAAGTACATATTTCAGTGTACTGTAATATTAAGTAAACATTAAAGGGAAAAAGTGTTAAGAATGAAAGCCATATACATCTGGGGTGGCATGAAAGTTAAGTTATTATGAGAGAATTTGCATTTTTGAGTTAACAATCCCTTAAAGGAATACTCCACAAAAAAAAGAAAAAGAAAATTGTCATCATTTACTCACCCTCATGTCATTCCAAACCTGTACGCACTTCTTTCTTCTGTTAAACACAAAAGAAGATATTTTGAAGAATGCTGGTGACTAAACCGTTTTGATTCCCACTGACTTTCATTGTATTTTTTGTCCATATAATAGAAGTCAACTTGAACCGAAATCCCAACACTGGTCACCAACATTACTGAAAATATCTTCTTTTGGGTTCCACATAAGTAGGAAGTGTACACAGGTTTGGAACGACCTGAGGGTGAGTAAAATATGACAGAATTTTTCAATGGACTATCACTTTTTTAAGGGATTGAAACTTCTTTTGTGATTTACTTACCCGCATGTTGTTACAAGCACATAAGACATTTGTTCCTCTCTGGAATACAAATGAAGATATTTTTATAACCTCATTTTTGTGTATTCACTTAAAGTAAACACAAACAAAATATTCCAGTTCAAAAAGTGTG
Source organism: Garra rufa (assembly GCF_049309525.1). Taxonomy (NCBI): domain Eukaryota; kingdom Metazoa; phylum Chordata; class Actinopteri; order Cypriniformes; family Cyprinidae; genus Garra; species Garra rufa. The sequence goes on along the minus strand of NC_133363.1, from coordinate 14,415,164 downwards.
TAAAGAAATAAAATTAATCCATATGATTAATTTAGGCTTTTATTAACATACTAACACTCAGGGGCGGAGTGGGGCACTAAAATCCACCAGGAAAATTCTGTCCGCAGCGGCCCCCTACCCCCCTCCCCCCCCTTACATTATTGGGGGGGTAGTTACCAGGGTTGGGGCCATTCATGAATTGAATTGAGAATGAATGGTAAATTCCAATTCACTTCCTGGAATGGAATTGGAATTGCATGCAGCTGACAGGAAATGGAATTGGAATTGAATTGGAATGCCAGGAAACAGAATTGAATTCAAATAAATTCCACTAAATTCCACTTAGTGGAGTTGCTAAATAAAATAATTTGACTTGATTTGCTTAATAGTTTATAGTACATTAAATATTGTAAATCACATAAACAACAAACATATAAAAGAAATACAAAGTACTGTATGTTTAGTATGTTAAGCGTGATCATTTCACATGCCAAATTTCAGGAAATGATGATAATTCGATGCAATAAAAAGTGAATGAAATACATGAATGAACATGACTCATTTTTTGTGAGTTGAGACATAATATATGTGGTAATCATATATTGAATGTATAGTACATCCACAAACTTATCACCACTGTCATTCAATTATTAATTCATAATGTACAGTTCTCATTTATATTTACTTGCATTTGATCAACTCTATTTAATACATGGTATTTGTAAAGCATCATAAATAAAGTTCAAATGTATGTCTCTAAATGTAATCACAAATAAATGCTCAGAAACAGCAATAAACGGAATTCAGTGGAATTTCCCTGAATTGAATTCCACTTCCTGTAATTCCAATTCAATTCCAACTCTGTTTCCTGTAATTGTTGTTGAATTCCAATTCCAATTCCATTTCCTTCTTTGAATTGGAATTGTTGAGTTCATTTCTGAATTGACCCCAACCCTGGTAGTTACATTATTTTATTATTTTAAAGAAAGGTAAAAGCATATTTTAGTTAAAAAAAAATATTGTCTCAAAATTTAGTACACTATAGATTAGTAAAAGTAAGTAAGTATTATTTAAGTGCATTATGGAAGTGCCCATTTTTTCTGTTTGGGGTAGTTGGTGTTACACTTTGGTTCTATGCTGATTGCTGATTACATTACTCGACCACCGCTGCAGCACCTTCAATGACATAACCTTCATTTGACATAACTAGCTCAATTGCCAGTCAAGAACAACCTAAAATAGCGCACTGACCATATCCCAAATATCAAAACTTATATACTTCATTTCCATATCTAAAATACACATTTTACAGTTGTGCACATTGATCATAAGCACATCTCAAAGGCTTCCTACCAGTAGCCTTCACAAAACCTAATATCCAGCACTGTTTTATCATAGGTAGAACGCAAAATATTTAAATACAGGCATTTTATTGAAATTTAATTTCTGCAATATTTAAAACCTTTAAATAACTGGGGGAAATCAACCCATGGCAACAGTTTAAAAGTAGACCAATTCTGTGGGTAAAAACGCGGACTTGGCAACCCTGCATCCAACACAAGCTGCTGAGATTTTTGCACGTAAAAAAAAAAAAAAAATACAGGTTATGACAGAGTTTACACACTGCTTCTGAAACTCATAAAAAAATTCGGATCGTGTTTGATTTTCTGCATTTTCGCATCCATAATAAGCATTTTGATAAGGATGGCAAATATGAGAAAACTAAAAAAACGCATACGAAAATCGTACAGTGTACAATGACTTTTAGATTTGAATGATCACGGGTCGAAAGTAAAGAGAGATGACAAAAATAGACTGGAGAATTTGCTGCAATCTTGTGCCGGGCCTGTAAGGAGCTATAGAACTAAGAGCATTCTAGAAAGAGCTTTGTGATTGGATGGAAATTTCAAGCATCATGCAAGGACATGCAACTGATATAAATATTGGTTGGACGTTTAGAGGGGAGTATGTGGGAGTATTTGGCCGCTATTCGCGGAGAATTTAGTAACGTCAATGATTATTATAAGCTCACGCCGGTCGCGTTATGGTGCGTTCACACCGGACGCGACTTGCGCGGAAAAAACGCGCTATTCGCGCGTAGTTGAACGCTTGAACATTTGAGTTTACTCGCGCCATTCGCGCGGTAAAATTCACGTCATTCGCGCGTGACATTTTCTTCACAACAGACGCGAATTCGCGTCATGGGCGGGGCTTCTGCCACTCGTCAGCGGGAAAGTAGTTGTAAAATAGGTGAATGAGCTCAATTTGCCTGCTTTAGCTTGCTTGTAGTCTCAATATGTATGTATATGTAGGTCAAATTGAGTAAAGAGCGTTTTTTAAAACTAACCAGATTGTCCGACCTCTTCACTCACTTTCTTCCTAGCAAGATCCTTTTTATTCCTGTTTCTACAAAAGTCCAAAGATGTATCGTACAGCTCCGAGGAACCACAGACAGCAACGGTGATTTTATCCGCCATTGTTGTTTCGGATTTCTGCCTCTGTCACTACTAGAGCAAGCTCCTGATTGGTTAACGCGGCGCGGATTTTCAGTAGCACCTCACTGCAGAACATGAAATCCACTGGGAGGAGTTGGATCCAGATCCAAGGGGCGGAGTTGGATCCAGATTCAGGGGGCGGAGTTGGATTTCCTCCCACTGCATTCTGATTGGTCGACAGGTTCCTAGCGTTTCTCACAGGTTCGCGTTTAAAGGCTGTGTAGAGAGAATGGTGCCGTCAAGCTGCGCCTAATTTAATAACAAATGATCGTTGCGACGGAAGCGAATCAAACTAACTTTAGCTGGAAAATAACTTTATTAAAGAACCGCTATAAAGCCAAAACAATCTCCGTTTACTTAAATTATAAGTTTATCTCTGTAAAGCTGCTTTGAAACAAATCTACACTGATAAAAGCACTATATAAATGAAGATGATTTGACTTTTGATGGAAAATCAAACTTGCCGAAAACAAATCTTACTTAATAAAGTTTAAAAAGTTACAAGCATTGCAGTTTGTACATTGTGTGAATGTGATTTTTTTTTTATTTGGAAAAATAATCCAAAAAATTATAATCCAAAATAAAAAGAATGACTAAAAATTCTTAAATTTCATCTTCCCTGAAAAGCATGTGGTTCCTTGTTACATGCAAGAATAAATATCTCTTAAAAGGAAATGTATTCTTTGACTGGCTGATCTTTTACCCCTCTCATTAATAAGTAGGCGCTTCTACTTTTGAATAATATTAAATCAAGTTTAAATTCAAGTAGAAAATGTGTGCTTTTCCACTACTGATTATGCAACTGTAAGTGACTAAATTATAGCACCACTAATTTTATACTTATAAATGAAGAGTATCTCACATAAATTCATTAAAAAAATTAATTACCAGCACAATTGAATAGGAGAAAAAAAACATGTTTATTGACACACTAGGTAAAACAAACATTGTGAAAACAGTAGGGAAACTTTGAAGGCAGAACATAAGGAAAACCACATTGGGAGCACACGCAGAATGACACAAACATTACAGGGAAACCACCAGACATTCACAATTAACTATTTATCCTTTCAGGTCAGCACAGATCTGGCAGAACTCGCTGCAGAAGTCTGGGTGGGTGTCTTCACTTATTACTTTAAAAAGTTCCCCCTTTCTTCCTCGACCTCCATATCCTGTGGGTTAGCAAAGAAGGCAAATATTTCAATATTCATTATTTTTTAAATGTTTTAATTCATCATTGAAAGTAAAACACTCCATGGCAACAACTAACAATGCATACCTGGAGTGCAGTGTTTGTAAACATCACCACATTGCCTACACGTTTCCAGTTTGTACATTTTGTAAGTACTCCGCCTTGTAGTACGGTGAGAAAACGGTCCAATTTGTGACACCTGTAAACATAAAACATTTTTTTAAAATCACACATTCAAAAATACACAAGGCATTAAACAGCCAATCAATCAAAAATCACCTGAATTTTAATAAAAATATGTAACTTTTGAAAAAGTTATGCAAAAACTCTGCAATTAACACTTACTGTCAAACCAAAGAAAATGGGCTCGTCTTCTGAAGCCTTCCCGTGTCACAAGGTCTCTGAAGCGAGTGCACACAAGGGCCAGCTCTGTTCTCTGCACTGCAAGTTGCACTTGACAATTAGGAATTCTGAAAAAATAAAATTATTATATATAAAAAATATTTATATATATATATATATATATATATATATATATATACACACACACACACACACACACACACACACATACATACATATACACACACACACACACACATATATACATACATACTGTATATACACATATACATACATATACATTATATATATATATATATATATATATAGACCATTTCAAGGATGTAAACAATAACAAGCGCGTTGGAACGTTACTGCGCATGTCCGGTCCTGAAACATTTCCGGTAGCGCTATTTCTCCGATCTGTCAATACGAACACATTCTTTTAAAATCTAGCGAAAAAGCTAGTTAAGGTAAAAAAGCTGCTCATTAACTAATCGATGCTGCGTGCGTGTACACGGGAGATTGCTAAAAGCATATCACATGAACGGAAATATTGTGAACATTTATTCGTACAATGGATGTCATCAGTCTGAAGCAAGCAGTGCAACTTACTTCATGTTTTGTTCCCAAGATATCCGGAGGTTGTTCGTGATTAATTTACTTGCATTGCGTGGTCAGTCTGTATTTCTGTTTAAATATTTGTTTTCATTAGTACATTACTTTTCACAATACATATCGTTCCAAACAACGCTAAATGTATGCTATTAAAACTAAGCGCTCGATGCTATTATTACGTGTTGAATTCATTTCAACGTGTTCAACGTTAGTTTGGTCAAGTTTGTTGCTGTGGAACAGTGCAAGTGGAGGGTATGAATGCTCCGAGTCATCATGTGATCACAAATAAACAAGATCGTCGCAATTCAATGCTGGCTAACGTGTTTTACATAAACCTGTATATCTGCAGATTAATAAATGCACACACAAACACACATAAAGCATTCATATATGTTTTTATGCACGTATTTACTGTTCACACCCACACAAATTTTATATATATATATGTGAAAATGAATACTGGTGTAATGTAAAGGCTGATGCTAATTCAGCTTTGCACAACATTTTTTATAATAGAAATCATTTAAATAATTAATCATGTTAATAAACATAAAATACTTATTTCAAAAACATAAAAAAAAATACTTTGTCCAAACTTTTGACCAGTACTGTATATAAACAAAAAGCATTCTCTCACTTTCAACTGTTTTTATTTCCAGCACATGTATTGATATGTAAATATTTGTATGAACATAAAATGCTTCAACAAATGAAACAACAACAACTGAAACAACATTTGAACTGAAATGGAGTACAAAGGGGTAACAAATGTCAAAAGCAGCAGTCTGTATCTGGCCTGGTCATCAGTCGCTTTAAGTACTACACTAAATTACTGAATACTACACTCAAGTTCTCAATCACATCTGGGTGTTGATATGGTCAGATGTGGTTTGTCACTGCAGGATGATCAGATGTCCTTGGGTGTCTACAGATGATGGCTCTCCTTACACTGCCTTCTCAGATTTGGTGACCCTTCTGTATTTCTGCAACTGTTTACATCAGTTTAGAATACTTTCTAGAAAACAAAACAAAGGATATTAGCCATCATTATGAAAATGTATAACATTTAACCAATTCTATGGGAATTACAGGGAGCTAACAAATTTCAGTATTACACTGTATTGTCAGATTTAGTGACCCTGCTGCATATTTACAACTGCTTACATCAAAATGCTTCCTAGACTAAGAAACAAATGATATTAGAAATCACCTGTATAAATTTTGTTTACATTATATAAGGATAAAAGAAAAACAATTATTTAATATAATGCACAATATAAAAAAATAATAATGCTATTATTGCTTAATACGTCAGTACATCTTGGAATTAACATTACCAAAGCTTATGTGATGGAAAATAATATTTACCATAAACATTACGTTTTGTAAACTACTGCCGTTAACTGTTACACAATACGACATTCACGTACTTTCATGTTACTCACTGCATTTGTCAACTGACAAAATAACTAGACGACTAATATGAATTTAACCCACATAACACTTAGCAATAAAACAGAAATAAAAAACTTGCCTTTTTTCATTAACGTTACACACGAAAGCTAGATGCATATGTAAACAATGACAAAATGCTAACGTTACTTTAAATTATACGGCATCATACTTGAAGAGTTAACGTAAAGATATACAAATAAACTGATTAAAAACGATATTTACTTGCCTGAATCGAAATGTGCGCTGTATATCCTAGAGTTGCTTGTTGTTATCCAGCCTTCTCCTTCACTGCCGCAACACGGGTACGTTTCGCGGAAATCTACCGTTAAACACGTCTCAGAATGTTAGTACCGCCCCAGAGGGAGCACACAACCACCGAACGACAAGGATCTAATTTTAATTTAGACATTTAAGCAGGATGTTTGTATATATATGACCGCAATCCCACTGTTCATAAAGCGCTTCTCGCCATTGTTTTGAATGCGCTGGACCACTAACCGGAAACGTCCTGGGACCAACGACGTCACTTCCTTAAGCCGCCGACTAGCGCTTGAAATGGTCTATATATATGAAATGTAAATAAAGGTATAACACTTAATGTCGTGAGTCATAATGGCATAAGTCGTGGTAATGTGGGTATGATAACTTATTAAATTAACACTTGATGTATTTTTTGGATTATGACTATATTACTTATGAAATAGACTGATGTAAGAAGCATGCTAAAAAAGGTCAACAATGTTATTTAACTGTTTAAGCATTACAACACTACAATACTTACATAAAACAAATTAGGCTAATAAGCAACCGATAACGTCAGTAAAATAATAATCAACATTAACAACGTTTATAATAATGAATTATGTTCAAATAACTTCGAATAAAAAAAATCAATGCCAACTTGCCTTGATGATGTACTGCCAACGATAAGTGGTTGGAGACATGATACTTCACCATGTGAAGTTCCGTGGTGGGAATGGGATTGAAGACTTTTGGTCCGCAGAACGGGCAATGATAATTAGAGCAACAGCTCTGGCATCTCTGAAGGACAATCTGCCCATGTCGCAACACTGTTCTGTGCATCTATGAAGAACGTTAAATAAATTTCAAAGGTTATTTATTGCCAAGTTAGCGATGCCTAACCTGGCTAGTGGGTAGCGTGGCTAACCTGGCTAACTAGATAGCTACCTGACTGACAACATCACATGTTAGCTAAGTTATATACATAAGAACATACCAGCAGTATTATCCAAAGCTAATTAGTTTAGCTAAATAGATAGGCCACCTCTACACGTGCGTGCTAACGTTAACGCTACAAACGACCTAACTTACCATTAATGGATGGCAGTTTAGCGGACTAGTTAAACATGTCTTGGCGTTATCAAAAAGTATGGACACTGTCAAAACTTTAACATATATTTAAGTGTGATCATTACTTAAAGACGCACACTAAATTATTAATCTATTCTCGACTATTATTAGTAATCAAAATGCAGACTTACATTGATGAGAGCAAACAATGGACCACCTTCACCGATATGCAGGTTCATCTGGTTGTGGGGCGTGGGGGCGAAGTATATATAGTGGGAGGAGTCGGATCTGGATCCAACTCCTCCCAGTGGATTTCATGTTCTGCAGTGAGGACCTTCTCCGGATTTTCGCCAAAGTTCAGATTTTTGAACTTGTGCGATTCGCGCGGCAATCGCTTGAAACGCTCAATGCGCGCCGCTTCATTCGCGCTATTCGCGCCACAGGATGGCTATTCGCGTCTTTGCATTGACTTAACATGTAAATCACTCGCGCTTGCCGCTTCATTCGCGTCCGGTGTGAACGCACCATTAGCCTCGCGCCTGCTCAATTTGTGCTCCGCTGTGTAAATCCTTCGGCCGGCCGGGAAAAGTCCCGGTCGTCCCGATTGCCACTCCGCCCCTGCTAACACTGATCATCCAAATATGTAGAGTACATCGAAAGTGGTAAACAGAATATCAAACATGCTTGAAAACGAATTAGGTGTCTTAAGCCACTTGAATCATATGGATTATTTTTTTCAGTGTCTTTATGCACATTTTGAAGCTAAAATACTTTGGATAGACAACTGGATAGACAAAAATGAAGAAAGAATATTTTCATTTGTGTTCCGAAAATGAACCAGAGTTTTATGTGTTTGGAACAACATAATAAATGATGACAGAATTTTAATTTTGGCTAAACTAATGCTTTAAAAAGTTTTTACAATGAGACGTCATGAATTTTTCTTTCTTTTATGTGAAGGTTCATTGTTAGGATCAGTCCTGTCAACAGCAAGTGCTCTGCAATATTCCAGATAAGCAAAAGAAGTGGGAAGACGGTGCAAAGAAGAAACCCTGACCTGAACCCTCATGTGTCGCCCTTCGTTAAGGAGTTTGTGGATTTCAGCTGGAAAAACTATTAATCTAATACTGGCAAATGCATTCAGCCAGGGAGAGTTTTTGTGAATTTGTAAGTTTTTAAGATCGTTCTTATGATTGAATTTGTACCTGATTATTTTTTTATTGCTGTAATATACAAATAATATGCATAAATGTTACTGCGATTTGGTAAATAACTACGTTTGAAAAAAAAAAAAACACACAGTGGTAGTTGGTGGGTAGTGATTCTTTTAAAACTTCAGATAAGAAGCAAAAGTTTAGAAAAAAAAATAGTCCATGCTTGTTTGTAAAAAATGTCTGAGTTCTTTTTAAAACTTCACTGTCATCGCTATTAACTATTATCATAGTATGTTGTGCTTAGGATAAATTTTAAGAGTTTAACAGTTTATAATAATGTTTTGTTTGAGTCTTAACTGAATCTGGGAAAAATTTTATATGTTATTGCAAGGATAACAATTGAACTATTAAAAACATTAAAAGTTACACAGTTGTCATTGCTTATTTTAATAAAATAATTGCTTAAATTATATATATTTTATTTTATTGCAATAAATTACTGGAGAAAAGACAATAAATGTACTGTATATTTCACAGTAAAATACAGTAAAAACAGTAAAAGTACAGTGTACATACTGTAAATATATTTACAGTTAGATAAATATTACTGTAAATATAAATACAGTATTGTTATTGGTACTGTAATTTATTTTACAGTAAGTTACTGGCAAACTGCTGCCAGTAAGTTACTGTAATTTCTACATGAATTTTTTTACAGTGTAAATAACATCTTAATGTGTGGTTATGAGTAGGGTTGGGTATCATTTGAACTTTATCGATTCTGATTCCGATTACATTTATCGATTCCGATTCTTTTCGATTCCCAGTTTCGATTCCAATTTAGTAAAAAAAAAACAACAACAAAAGTCAAACGTTAATATATCAAACATGTTTATTTTCAGTGCTTGCTTGCAACATATTATTTTATTACAGGGGTTCTCAACCTTTTTTTATACCGGGGCCCCCCTCCTTCTCGGGTGAATTTTGCAAGGCCCCCCTATGCCTGACATTTCCTCTAAAGGTGTTTATTTTTTAACCTTTTTTATTAACCAAAACATTTGTTTTGCCTTTTTGTTTTTCTACTGCATTCAAACAAACTTTAAATTAAAGCTATACTTTTGAATTTAAAAGAAAACCCTCTGCTCTAACTTTTTAACATATACAAATACAGATACAGAATTGTTTAATACAGACATTCTTCACAACTTCAGAGTACTCTTTCTTAAGTAAGTGAACCTGCCAAACAACAGGGAGATGCCAAAATGCCACTCACTAAACCTTTCCTTGTGAACTGGACTGACTGAATATCTACTGTTTGTATTTATTATAAAATAAACATATAAATGAAAAATACATGCATATGTTGCATCTGTTGATGCTGGTGCTCATATGTGCATAAACAACACTGACCCTTACAAGATCCACCTCTATGGGTAAGCATTCATTATAATGGTGCGTTTACACCTGACGCGAATGGCGCGTTAAGCGCGAGTGATTTACATGTTAAGTCAATGCAAAGACGCGATAGACCTTCCTGCGGCGCGATTCGAATTGAGCGTTTGGGGCGTTTGACGCGTGAAACGCGTGATTCGTGTGAATCGCGCAAGTTGAAAAATTTGAACTTTGGCGAAAATTCGCGCCGCGTTAACCAATCAGGAGCTTGCTCTAGTAGTGACGGAGGCAGAAATCCGAAACAACAATGGAGGACAAAATCACCGTTGCTGTCTGTGGTTACTCAGAGCTGTACCATACATCTTTGTACTTTTATAGAAACAGGAATAAAAAGGATCTTGCTTGGAAGAAAGTGAGTGAAGAGGAGTGAATCTGGTAAGTTTTAAAAAACGCTCTTTACTCAATTTGACCTACATATATATTAGGGCTGGGTATTGTGACCAATTTGGCAATTCGATTCGATTCTTATTTTTATGGTTTCGATTCGATTCGATTTCGATTTCGATTCGATTCGATATCGATTATCTATCAATATTTCATTTAAAATGTTAGTTTTGCAGACATGGGATCCATATTTTTATATAAATGCTGGTAACTGAAACTCTCATACTTAAGTTTATTACTGAAATACACATCTACATTAATAATAGGGTGCACACAGTTGTTTATTTTAAACAACTTTTATTTTAAATGAACACTGTAACAAGAAGTCATAAATATGTGCATCCATTGTACACCATGTAAACAAACTGCAAAATGCACATCACTCTAAAAAAAATAAAAAGACTGTAAATGTGCAACAGTGAAATCTATTAAGAACTTCAAACATGTTTAAGAAATAAAACATTTTTCTAAATTCAAAACATTCAAAACAGGCCCATCATAAAGCCCTTGTCTGCGTATACAAAACATTCTAACTGTCCATAAAACTAACAGTTCTTAACTACAGCCTAATAATTTTTGATCACCAGATTTTTCTGCAAAAAAAAAAGCAGCTGATCAACATGTTCTGATCTGATCTAAGGCAGCTCCTTTGCGCTGTGATTAGAAAACTCTCTCAGCAGGAACACTAGTGACACCTTCAGGACGAGAGGTGAATATTCATATCCTCTTACGTGAAGCACGTGCATTAAGAATCGATTCGGGAATTTCCTGAATCGATATCGTTGCGTTAAACTGAAGATCGATTAAAATCGGAGAATCGATATTTTTTACCCAGCCCTAATATATATGCATATTAATACTACAAGCAAGCTGAAGCTGGCAAATTGAGCTCATTCACCTATTTTACAACTACTTTCCTGCTGACGAGTGGCAGACGCCCCTCCCATGACGCGAATTTGCGTCTGTTGTGAAGTAAATTTCACGCGCGAATGAAGCGAGTAAACTAAATGTTCAAGCGTCCAACTACGCGCGAATAGCGCAATTTATTCGTGCAAGTCGCGTCTGGTTTGAACGCCCCATAAAACACTCACAGGACATTCATTTTGACAACAATGCAAATATTTTTAAATTTCACGCAGGAGGGTTTGTTTCATGCAGCCAAGAGATGAAGTAGATACCTGTCTTCCCGCGGGGGTATAAGTTACTTTTATGTGGGCTTTTGCGGGCAGGAGCGGGACGAAATAACATATATTTCTTCTGGAGCGGGCAAGCCCGGAACTAAAAAATCTCTAAAATGAAGTTTGCGTGCAGCGGTAGCTTTGTCTTCGTTTTTTACAAAGCGTAGCCACACTTTTGAGCGCTTCACACAAACCATCTTGTAGACTGATGTTTACATTACCACATAAGGTCCTTTCAGATTGCCTGCGCGGAAGGTCCTGGCAGATTGCTAGATGAAAAAAATGCACCCAGGAATCGATACGAGGAATCAAAATTAAAATTTTATAACAAGTATCCGATTCCAGAATCGGAATCAATTTACGATTCCCAACCCTAGTTATGAGTACAAATGAAAGATTGGCACAATCTCTAACTTGTAGACCCTCTTACTGTGTTATCAACACAAGGAAGACACAACTGTAATGAAATAAGTTGTAACAAAAGATAAGAGTAATCAACATAAAAAATTTAGTTGGGTATTGTTATGTCAGAGCTATGTGTATTAAACAAATAAACTACATATTATTTGTTATCAACTGCAATCAGCTATATAATATTTAATGTAAATTAGAAAAATCATATACTGATATTTACATTCTCTGTGGTTTAGTGAACTGTCTGGTGGTGGTAACTACTTCCACTTACTTCCACTTCTTGTGCTGTAAGAGTGCAGTGGGGAAAGGAGTAGGAATCCGTTTCAACGGTCTTGTAGCGTATCAGAGCGAATCAGACAATTTAAGATTCGATCAGAACTGTTGAAACAAGGATTCAAATTCCACAAAAAGGCCCAAGACAACATGGATGATCGTAAATCAGGTCCTAGTGCCAGCCAGCCTGAAGTAAGCCTAACCAATCAACCAACTCCTTCAAAGCTTTGAACAACTTCTAACATTAACACAAGAGAACACTTATTGATAATTCCAACTCAGGAAGGAGGTTGTCAAATTTTGGGCAAGTAACGTCTCGGTTACGTATTGTAACCCTCGTTCCCTGAAGGAGGGAACGGAGACGTCTCGTCGAGACCGACGAATTGGGATATCGCCTGGATAGACCAATCTACTTCGTGTGTATACAAACGAGCCAATGAATATTGGCATGCATGATTGCAGCCAGCTGCGGCTGATCACAGCGTGAGCATATAATGCGCAGCAGGTGCATGCATCATCAAGGTTTCGCTGAGGAGCTGGGACAGGCCCGGCTGTACAGCGGTGGTACAGGAGCCTCGGCGACGGGACGAGACGTCTCCGTTCCCTCCTTCAGGGAACGAGGGTTACAATACGTAACCGAGACGTTCCCTATCAGTCGGTTCCTTCGACATCTCGTCGAGACCAACGAATTGGGATCCCTAACAAAGCGCCGTGGCTGTTGTCCCTTCCAGTGTCCTGAGCGGGCCCCCCTGGGTCCCGTTACTGGCTTTGGCCAGGGGCTCGCATCAAGGAGAGCCAGTCACTGTATAACTCAGCACCATCCATTTCAGTGAAACTGGAGCACTGGGAATATGCGGAGCTCACGTCCTTCCGATAGGAGGTTCGGAGCAATACACATATAACTCAATTCAGGTTTATATGGAAGATTGGAGGTGATTGAACCCTCGTATACTGGTAGAAGTACTACCGGGGAAACACACAGCCTCTAGGGCGCAATGTGGAATTGTAAGAGATGCAATTAAGTCTCTACGTAGAGCCTAGCCCTCTACCGGTTCTGAAGGATTCATCGAGTGAGGGCCTGACGCCTGACGTTCCGCTACGTCGGCTGTCAAGCTCGGCGGAGGAGCTCGACAGAGCTACTCTTAGGTTACTCTGGAGCAATATAGCAAGCCGACCCGAGGCCTCTCTGTGCCTACCCGTTTGAGGTGAGAACACAGGAGGAGACTGTGTCTACACGAAGGCTATAGAACCTTGTGAACGTGTTAGGGGTCGCCCAGCCCGCCGCTCTACAAATGTCATTTAGCGAGGCGCCACGAGCCAATGCCCAGGAGGATGCAACACTCCTAGTCAAGTGTGCTCTCAGCCTGAGGGGGCAGGGCACACCCTGAACCTGATAGGCCAGGGTAATGGCATCCACTATCCAGTGGGCCATCCTCTGCTTGGAGACGGCATTCCCCTTCTGCCTGCCTCCATGACACACAAAGAGCTGGTCTGAGGTCCTGAAGCTTTGTGTCCGGTCAACGTAGCATCTAAGTGCTCGGACGGGGCAAAGCAAAGCTAGGGCTGGGTCTGCCTCCTCCGAGGGCAGCGCTTGCAGGCTCACCACTTGGTCCCTGAAGGGAGTCGTGGGAACCTTGGGCACATAACCAGGCCGGGGCCTCAGTGTTACCTGGGAATCCGCCGGGCCAAACTCTAGGCACGAATCGTCGACCGAAAATGCGTGCAGGTCTCCTACCCTCTTGATGGAAGCCAATGCAAGCAGGAGCAGAGTTTTCATCGAGAGAAACTTCAGCTCTACTGACTGCAAGGGCTCAAAGGGAGCCTGCTGCAGTGCTGTAAGCACTAGCGACAGGTCCCAAGAGGGCACGGAAGGGGGCCTAGGGGGATTCAACCTCCTGGCGCCCCTAAGAAACCTGGTGATCAGGTCGTGCTTCCCCACCGACCTTCCTTCTATGAGGTCGTGGTTAGCGGATATGGCAGCCATGTAGACTTTCAGGGTTGAGGGGGACAGCCTACGCTCCAACCCTTGCTGCAAAAAGGAGAGCACGACTCTGATCGGGCATCTTCGGGGGTCCTCTCCACAGGAGGAACACCAATCAACGAACAGGTTCCATTTTAGGGCGTAGGCATGTCTAGTAGACTGCGCTCGCGCCGAAGTGATAGTGTCAACTACCCCTTGGGGTAGGTCACTTAGAACCTCCGCATCCCGTCCAGGGACCAGACATGTAATTTCCAGAGGTCTGGATGCGGGTGCCATAGGGTGCCCCATCTCTGAGTCAGAAGATCCTTCCTCAGAGGAATTTGCCAGGGAGGGGCTGTCGCGAGGAGCATGAGTTCGGGGAACCAGGTCCGAGTGGGCCAATAGGGGGCTACCAGAAGGACCTGCTCCTCGTCCTCCCTGATCTTGCACAGTACCTTGCACAGTACACGCTCTCCTCGGGACTCGGCCATGAAGCCAGTGTTGAAGCGGTCTCATATGGAGTAGCCCCAGCGGTGTAACCGCCGCTGCTGCTGCCATATGCCCCAGGAGCCTCTGAAATTGTTTCAGTGGGACCGCTGTCCTGCTCTTGAACGTATCTAGGCAGTTCAACACTGACTGAGCACGTTCCTGCGTGAGGCGTGCTGTCTGGCTGACCGAGTCCAGTTCCATACTGAGAAAAGAGATTCTCTGTGTTGGAGAGAGTTTGCTCTTTTCCCAGTTGACCCGAAGACCCAACTGGCTGAGGTGTGCGAGCACCAGGTCCCTGTGTTCGCATAACTGAACCCGAGACTGTGCTAGGATGAGCCAGTCGTCGAGGTAGTTGAGAATGCGAATGCCCTGTTCTCTGAGGGGAACAAGGGCCGCCTCCGCGACCTTTGTGAAGACACGGGGGGAGAGGGACAGCCCGAAGGGCAGGACCGTGTACTGATATGCCCTGCCTTCGAACGCGAACCGCAGAAAGGGTCTGTGGCGCGGAAGGATTGAGACATGAAAGTACGCGTCCTTCAGGTCGATCGCTGCAAACCAATCTTGGGGACGGACACATCTGAAAATGTGTTTCTGAGTGAGCATTTTGAACGGGAGCCTGTGAAGGGCTCGGTTCAAGACGCGTAGATCCAAGATCGGCCGAAGCCCGCCGCTTTTCTTGGGTACTATGAAGTACGGGCTGTAAAAGCCCGTCCTCATGTCGGCTGGAGGGACCGGCTGTATCGCTTCCTTCGCCAGCAAGGAAGCGATCTCTGCACGCAAGATGGGAGCATCTGCGGCCCTGACAGAGGTGAAGTGGATACCTCTGAACTTGGGAGGGCGCCGGGCGAACTGAATCGCATAGCCGGAAGTGATGGTCCGAAGGAGCCAGCAAGATGGGCTGGGAAGCTCTCTCCAGGCTCCCAGAAAGTGAACAAGCGGCACAAGGGGGACCACCGACGTACCCGCGGGGGAGCAGCGAAGAGGGGGGCAGGGGCCCCGCCTCGCAGTCTCGTTGCCGGACCGGGGCGGGGTCAGAGCGTCTGTATGTTGAGTGTGTGAGACGCTTACCTGCGCATGAACCGATGGTGCGTGAGTAGTCCGTCTCGCCGTGCTCTCGAACCGCCCATCGTCGCTCGCTGGCGAGGGGGGAGGACGGGTGAGGCGCAGGGGTGACCTGCGCACTCCCCGCAGTCCCACTTGGGGACCCAGAGATAGAGAAATTTGCTCTTTTGCCGAGTATTTGGGTACCACAGACCTGACGGTCGGTGGCGGGGAAAAAACAAACAAAAGATTCTCCGCCCGGCCCTCCTCCGGGGGAGGGAGTGGTGCGGTCACCATCTCCCGAAGAGCAGCATCCTCCATCTCTGGGTCGCCCGTCTCAGGGTCTCTTGTTCTTACGTTTCCCACTGGTCTTTGTGGGGGCCTGGACGGGCTGGGCAGCTGCCCAGCGACCGGCTCCACGGCGCCGTTGTGAAGGCTGCTGCGGTGGCTGCTGTGGAGCGGAGGCGGAAGCCGGGGGCCGCCCTCGGCGACGAGCAGACTGGGGTGCCGCCGCCGGACGGG
This sequence comes from Garra rufa, assembly GCF_049309525.1. Classification (NCBI taxonomy): domain Eukaryota; kingdom Metazoa; phylum Chordata; class Actinopteri; order Cypriniformes; family Cyprinidae; genus Garra; species Garra rufa. Next base: position 14,398,905 of record NC_133363.1, on the reverse strand, counting down.
TGGAGGCAGCAGCTGTACGCCGGGGCAGGATGTGACTGATGGCCTCAGTCTGCTTCTTGGCTGCGGAAAACTGCTGGGCAAAGCTCTCCACAGCGTCGCCGAAGAGGCCGGTCCGGGACACCGGAGCGTCCAGGAACCTGGTCTTATCGCAGTCCCTCATATCAGCCAGACACAGCCAGAGATGGCGTTCCTGGACCACCATGGTGGACATGGCACGACCCAGAGACCGCGCGGTCACCTTCGTCGCACGTAGCGCGAGGTCCGTGGCGATACGAAGTTCACGAAGAACTTCTGGGTCGTGACCACCCTCGTACAGGTCTTTCAGTGCCTGGGCCTGATGCACCTGTAGCAACGCCATAGCATGAAGGGCGGAACCAGCGGAGCCGCAGGCCGCATAGGCACTGCCGATCAGAGCCGATGAGTGCCTACAGGCCCGGGACGGGAGCGACGGATTGTTGCCCCGCCAAGTGGAAGCGGCGCCCGGACACAGTTGCATCGCAACCGCACGCTCCACCGGCGGGACTGCCGTGTATCCCCGCGCTGGTCCGCCATCGAGGGTGGTTAGGGAGGAAGTCCCACTCGAGCAGTTTCGGGCAGCGAAAGGTGCCGTCCACGTTCGGGTGAGTTCTTCATGCACCTCCGGGAAGAATGGCACCGGGGTGGGGCGCTGAGAACCAGCGCGGGCCACCCCGAGATACCAGTCATCCAGCCGGGAGGGGTCGGGACGTGATGGAGGATTCCATTCAAGCCCTACCCTCTCGGCGGCCCGGGCAAGCATAGCCATCATCTCCGGGTCAGTATCGGGCACCGCTGACCGCCCAGTGGACGACAGTGTGCCGTCCTCCTCCTCAGAGAGGTCTGGCTCTCCCCCCGATGCTGCGTCCGACATCTGTTCGTCGGGGGGGGCCCCAAAGGTAACGGGCGGTACCCCTAAGGGAGGTCCAACCCGCTCCCCTGAGAGCCCCGGTGGCGACGGAGCGTCGGTGGAAGGAAGAGCCCCCGCCGATGGAGTGGGCAGGGAGTTCCTCACCGTCACCGTCAGACCGGGCAGCCCCCTGCTTCCAGCGACAATGCCCCCCGGCATTTGCCTGGAGGAACGTTCGTTCTGGGCAGAGGGACTGGAACCCCACCCCTTTGCAGGAAACGGAGTCTGGTCCGCAACTCCGCGATGGTCATTTTCCCACAATGGGGACATGACTCATCCACGAACGCTGCCTCAGCGTGTTGAAAGCCCAGACACGTGAGGCAGTGTGCGTGGCCATCACCCGGCGCCAGGAAACGGCCGCACCCAGAAACGCACGGGGAGAAAGGCATGTTGCCTCGTCTTTAAAAAGACGCTCAACCCGTGGAGCTCCTTTAGAAATTCACTCTTTTCGGAAATTGCTCTTATAGGAATTTGCTCTTTTAGTGCTGAGGCGCACAGGGGAGATGGCCGCAGCAACACAGAAGGTGGATGGTGAAGACCAGCTGTGTGCTTCCACTCGACACGGAAGACCACGCCGCTGAAGCGCCGTGCCGCCAACACAAGAGAGAAAAAAGGAGGTAAGTGTTGCTTCTTGACTCGTCCCACAAAGAATGGTCCAGCTCCAAAGCGAAAGCTTGATGATGCATGCACCTGCTGCGCATTATATGCTCACGCTGTGATCAGCCGCAGCTGGCTGCAATCATGCATGCCAATATTCATTGGCTCGTTTGTATACACACGAAGTAGATTGGTCTATCCAGGCTATATCCCAATTCGTCGGTCTCAACGAGACGTCGAAGGAACCGACTGATAGGGAACCAAAGTTAATGGTCAAAGAAAAATTAGTAAATCCATGATGGAAATTATGAGCTAAAGTCTTCCTTGGATTGACTTCCCCACTTACAGTGAGAGGAAAAAATTATTTCATTTTGTATGTTTGCCCACTGACAAAGAAATTATCATTTTATAATATTAGTGGTTTATTTGAACAATGAGAGACCGAATGATAACAAAAAATCCAGAAAAACATTTTAAAGAGTGAAATGAGTGAAATAAGTATTTGATCCCCTATCAATCAGGAAGATTTCTGGCTCCCAGGCAGAGGCATAGACTTTAACATTGTCTGTCATTTAGACAGACAGGGTCCAAAAAATTCTGTCATAATCTATCACCCGTCTTTTTTTTATACAGCTGTGGCATAAAATAAGAATATTGAGGGAAAGACCATTTATTTTTCAATAATTTGTTTCAAATAGTGAAACTTGTATGTTATATTAGTTCACTACACACAAAGTGAAATATTTCAAACCTTTATTTGTTTCAATTTTGATGAATATGTATTAAAGACAAAAAAAAAAATCCAGTATTTCACAAAATTTGAATATTTCATGTGACCAATAAAAAAAAAAAAGATCTTAAACACATGTTGGCCTTCTGAAAAGTATGTTAATGTACTGTATTATGTACTGTCCTCAGTCACTTTACCTTTTGCACTAATTACAGCATCAAGGTGGCGTGGCATGGAGGCAATCAGCCTTTGACACAGTTGAGGTGTTATGGTAGCCCAAGTTGCTTTGATATTGGCCTTCAGCATGTCTACATTCCATGGTCTCTGTTCCCTCATCTTCCTTTTGACAATACCCCATAGATTTTCAATGGGGTTTAAGTCAGACGAGTTTGCCGGCCAATCAAGTACAGTTATTCCATTGCTATTAAACCAGGTACTGGTAGGTGCCAAGTCCTGCTGGGAAATAAAATCATCATCTCCAAAAAGCTTGTCGGCAGCAGGAAGCATGAAGTGCTCTAAAATTTCCTGGTAGACAGCTGCGTTGACTGTGGACTTGATAAAAGACAATGGACGCACACCAGCAGATGCATGGCTCCCCAAACCATCACTGACTGTAGACTCAGTCCACTCCTTATGAAGCTCCCACAGATTTTTGAACTACCCTTTGCATGACAATCCTCTCAAGGCTACAGCAACCTTTACTGACCACATTTTTCCCTTCCTCTTAACACTCTGTTTATATACTTCGATGCTGCGCTCTGTGAGCCTCCAGCTTCTTTTGCAATTGCCTTTTGAGACTCCTTATTTTGAAAGCTGATTCCAAATCATCAGTTCTCATTCTGATGGATCTATTTGGTGCTTTTGACACTGTGAATAATTAGATCCTCCTGTCCACCCTCTCATCACTGGGCATCACAGGGATCCCACTTCGCTTGTTTTATTCCTATCGTGCAGATAGGTCTTTCAAGGTGGCCTGGGGAGAGGAGGTATCCAAACAAATCAATTGGTCACTGGGGTTCCTCTCCTCTTCTACATATTCACTGGGACCCATCGTACAGGCACATGGTTGCTCCTATCATTGCTATGCTGATGACACACAACTTTATCTTGCATTTCATCCAGATATTCCAACAGTAGCTGCATAGATCTCAGCCTGCCTGGACATTTTGGCATGGATGAAAGAACACCACCTACAGCTCAACCTGGCAAAGACTGAGCTTCTTGTCTTCCCTTCTACTCCAACTCTACAGCATGATTTCACCATCCAGCTAGGTTAATCAACAATTACCCCATCAAGTTTGGTCAGAAATCTTATTGTAAACTTTGATGACCAGCTGACTTTCAAAGACCATGTTGCAAAAACGTAGTGCTGCACAACATCTTGTCCAGGCCCTTGTCATTTCTAGGCTGGACTACTGCTATGCTCTTCTGGCTGGACTTCCTGCATGCAAATTGTGACCATCCCACATATAGTTTGGGTCACAAATTAAATGATTTGTATATATTTCACTTTTATTTGTGTATTTCTATTTATGTGTGTATATAAGCTGTATTTAAAGGTGCAGTGTGTAGATTTTTGCGGCATCTAGCGGTGATGTTGTGAATTGCAACCAACGGCTCCCGTCCACCGCTCACCCCTCCCTTTACAGAAGCTACGGTGGCCCACACGGGATTAAGATGTCGTCGTTTTAGACAGCAAAGAGTAATGAGGTTTCTTTTAAAACGTAAATTAAGGAATTATATTTACTTAATAATTCAATAAAACGATGTTATTGTGAATATTACAGTTACTTGTTCATCATTGTGTCAGTGTTTTTCCGCTAGAACAACAGTGATGAAACGCAATCTGTAGAGCAGTTTGTCCGTTTAGGGCTACTGTAGAAACAATATGGCGACTTCCATGTGAGGGGACCCGCGGTCTATGTAGATATAAACCAAAGACTATAGAATACCCAAGACATGTCACTCGTATAGTTTTGAATGGGGAAAAATGCAACGCTCATTATGGCCGCGAAGCCCCGCCTTCTTAATGAAAGAGCCAATCGTTGATTAGTAAAGTCAGCGCGTCACTGCAGCTGCCGTTAGAAGTCCCAGTTGCTATAGAAACGACCGGCGCTCTAAGACGTGCGCTCAGTACTGCGCATGCGCACTGGCTCATTTAGCAGGTAAAATAAGCGTTTTTCAACGCTATTGGAGCTCAAGAAACCATATTTATGAGGCAGTTCTTGTTGGATTTATGAAATTTAATCGTAAGCTTGGTGAACAGTTTTGGAGAATTTGATGTTTACCCATTCAAACAGATAGGAGCTGCACTTGAATGCCCGAGAGGCGTTTCAAAGATGGCCGCCGAGTGACATGACTTGCCTTAAAGGGACTTTGATATAAACTGATAATTCTAAGGTAATAAAAACATAATGGTTCATTAAGTAAGGTCTTTATACACCCCTGAAAACATAGTTATGTATACTATATTGCATTTCTGTCTAGAGATCATCTTAAATATTACACATTGCACCTTTAATTTACTTAAAAGCATGAATAGTGAGTTTACACTGAACAGTTTAGCTGCATCTTCTGAATTCTGAGTGGCAGTTGAGAGAGTTGGGTTACCGCTACGACTGCAGCGCATCCTCAGACAACAAAGAGGATCCGTGAAAGCAACAACTAACTTTTGTCTCTCTCTTAATACTGCTAAGGTTAGTTAAATTAATTAAATATCTTATCAAACTGTAATTCACATTCTTTAATGTACATATAATGTGTTTCAACTGATTATTTTCATAATTTTAAGATGTCTATGTCATATAGAAGTTTATTCATGTATTGATTATGTGTATTACTTGATTACTTGATTTATGTGTATTACTTTTTTGTAACTACTTACCTGAGTTGTCTACCTGACACACTAATGTTAATTCAGCCAGTTTGTATAAGGATTAGAGCATTTCTGTACATATGGTTAAGGTTTTATGTTGCTATTTGTGTATTGATTTATTTATTGTGATGTGATTTGATTCAAGTATCTATACAGTGTGTGTTATTTATCCCAACATGTTTATGAATCATTTTGAGATTTAAAGTGTCTTACTGACTCTAAAATACAAATGTGTATGTGTAATAAAAAACAACAAAGAGGATCCGTGAAAGCAACAACTAACTTTTGTCTCTCTCTTAATTACTGCTAAGACTACTGCTTACAGTCTTCCCGACTGCCAGGGACCTGTAACAAAATGATTCAGAATGCACCTGCACAACTGGTCTTCAAAGAGTCCAAAAGGGCCCACGTCACACCTCTTTGTCTCCCTGCACTGACTACTAGTTTCAGCTCATAAGTTTAAGACATTGATGCTTGCATATAGAACAGCCACAGGCTCAGCACCCTCCTACTTCCACTCACTCTTATGAATCTACATCACCTCCAGAAGTTTGAGATCTACAAGTAAGCAACACCTCATGGTACCATCATAGAGAGGCACAAAATCACTTTCCAGATTGTTTTCATTTACCGTACCTGCTGGTGGAACGATCTTCCCACCCATCCAGAATGCTGAATCCCTGGAAATTTTTAGTCGACTGTCTAAAAGCTGTCACCATTTTACTTCATCCTAAAATAATAATAATTTTAAAAATAAAAAATAAATAAACATTTGCCTTCTCTTTCTGGCTGCTAAGTGTGACTGTACATAATTTTCTCCAGTCACTGCTGTAACCCTTTATCTCTATTTTTGTCCTGTTTTGGAAAATTGTGGAAATGCATCAGTCAGCGCCGGTGCTCCGCACACGCACACCACGCACTGCACGTAGGGCACCAAGTGCCTGGGGGGGCACCAAAAAATCTGGGTTGTGAAAAATCATCACAACAGGCTACTAGTATAAATAACATGTCTAAATGTCTAAATCATGTTGATATACAAAAGCAATATAAAAGTAATATAGGCCTAGACCAAATTAGCCGAGAAAAGGTGAATCGCCTGTGCGGCCCTCTCTCCAGTCTATTATGTTGACTATAGTCTCCCGTATATCTGTTGTTAATGTATTTGTTTACCCTGCTATACTTAGCTTAAGAACTGTTAGAACTAATACTGTTTTCCCTTTTTGTGTGCAAGATGCATCTGACACTTCACCTACAGGAACAGCCTCTGTGACAGCCAATGCAGAGACCAAATTGTTATTGGGATTGGAATACAAGCTGCTCTGACCAAAATCTGCAGTGGAACTGCCAAACTGGAGATCAGCCCCAAATGTCTTGGAACACCTGAATGTCTTCAAATGCAACATTACAATGACCGGAAACACAGGTGTGGCATCTGTGATGGCAGAAGACTGTGGCATGATATCTATGATGGCTGGAGGCTCTGGCATAGCATCTGTGATGACTAGAGGTTCTGGCATGGTAGCAATGACGGCTGGCGGCTCTGGCATGGTGGCCATCTTGTGAAAAGGCTCTGGAATTGTGGCCATCTTGTGAAGAGACTCTGGGTTGGCGGCCATCTTGGGAAGAGACTCTGAAATAGCAGGATGTGACAGGAAGAGGCTCTGGTGTGGCAGCCACTAGACTTGGGAATGCTGAGAGTATCGGATTTAAGACTACCAGACTAGTAATCCGAGGTGGGCCAAATTTGCCCATGTTGCCTTAGGCCTTTTAACACAGTCCTCCACCTCTCCCACAGTAAATAGGGAATCAGACAAGAAAAGAGCATAGTCCATAAATTCACACGGCAACTCTCAAGGACCAACACAAATTACTTTGGTTTTAATGGTTTATTTAGTCCATAGCAGAAAAATAAAAAACAGTGAGTGCATGGTCTGAGATATCTGATAGATACACAAAGTCCAGCAAATCTTGGATGTGGTCCTCGAGGAAACCGAGGCAAACTAACCTCAACGCTGGGTCCATGATTGGCCCGGAAGCACTCACACAGCCACTAGATCCTGAAATGGCTGTCTTCTGTTACAGACAATGGAGTAGGGGATCCAAATAAAATCTTTATTTAAAGAGCGTAGTCAAAGCAGGCAGGGTCAAATAACCACCAAACAACAATATCCCAGCACAAGATAAAGAGTGATTCAACAAACAGGCGAAGGTCAGGGCAGGCAGCAAACAATCAGAAACCATTAAAACAGTCCAGAATCAAAACACAGGCAAGGCAAAAACTAGAGAACTAGGAAACACTAGGAAATGTCTACTACAGCAAAACAATACTCAGCGACACTGTCCACTTGTGCTCTTGTGGACTAACAATGTCTGTTAAAGGGGTCCTATTATGCTCCTTTACAAAGTCTTTATTTTGTTTTGGGGGTGTACTTGAACATGATCTCATGCTTGGTGGTTCGAAAAAAACACATTATTTTTCACATAATTTACATTATTACAATAGCTTTCTCCCCAGGCTGGCACAAATGGCTCGATTAGTTCCGGGTTCCACCTTCCGAAAAACCAAATGTGTTGTGATTGGTCAGCAGTCCCACTGCGTTGCGATTGGCAAACAGCGTAAACTGCGTTCCGCCCTTGATGCCCAAAGCAGCAAACTAGATTAATGTGATTCTTACGTTTTAAATCTGGTTATTTTTCTTACAAAAACAATTTGGATCGCTAAAAGAGGCTTTTACCGACCACCCCGGAGCCATGTGAGGCACTTTTTTATTATGGATCGACTTGTTTCGGACTGATGGAGAGAAACACTCATCTATACCGTTCAGTTCTAAAGCTTGGGAGAGCTGGATTATTTTTAATGTAACTCCGATTGCATTCGTCTGAAAGAAGGAAGTCATATACACCTAGGATGCATGAAAGGTGCGTTAATAAAACGCTACGGTATTGTTGGTCCTATCGTCAGCCTGCGAGATCACTATACATGATATTAACATTATTGTGCTAATGTATTTATTATTTACATGCCGAAACCATAAGGCTAGTGTGAATAAATGTCTTACCACACACTGCACGTCAACGGCGCGGCTTCAACACGTGCGCGGATGATCATTAGTCAATGTTCGTGTTTACATCAGCCGCGACTCTGCGTGTGTTTGAAACCTCTATACCGCACGTCAATGGCGCGGCTCCACAGCATGGATTCCGGAGCAGTTCATGGACTCTTTAGTTAAAGCTGAGACGACCTGCGGCTCGCTGAAGCATCCCAGAAGCGGCTGTCCATAATACATGCTAAAGTTAGGCAAATCCCCAACCCGCTAACGAATTGAATTTCTGTAGGCGGGATCCCGCGTTGTGACATCATTGCATACGGAAAACAAACGCTGTAGTCCAAATGAGCCGTTTCGTTGTAGTTCTTGAAAAGGGACTTTTTAAAAACTAAATATCTCCCTTTGGAGTGGACTTTGAGATTTGTAAATTTGTAGATTTGTTTTTTATGCCCAAACGTACACACCACACACTGGCTAAAGTTCAAAAAGTGAAAAAGCATAATAGCACCCCTTTAAGTCCACAAGACTGTAGGGTGTCCCATTTATAATTTTAGCTTTAAGAAGGGTGCTCACGAGCGCCGCTATGCACCTCGATGTGCACTTCTGCCAAGCTTGCAGTGAGGTGAGCTTCGTGGCAGACTTCTACCCGACGGTCAAAGTGATATTATATCACAAAAGTGTGAACTCGGAGGAAGACTGTGAAGGTTCAGGGTACGATTTAGGACAGGGTCAGCAATGAGTGAGGGTGTGCAGCTTAAATAGTCCCACTGATGGGTAACAGGTGTGTCTGTAATCAGTATTTAGGCAGGGGGTTATGGGAAATGGAGTCAGGGATTGAGGGGCAAAGGTATAGGGTGGACCATGGGCACCACAGCTGGAGATTATGACAATATGTACATTCACATAAATTACAATGCAGTCCACACATACCAAAAATAATAAATTACCAAACTTTTTTTGTCTCGTTAACATAAAACATTTACCTGAAGTCCCCCTGATATTTAAAATAATATTTCATTATTATTTCAACACGTTTACAGTTCTTTGATGTTTCTTAATGATCACATTAAAGTATTTCTATTTTTTACTGTCAAGTTATATATATATTTTTATATATTTTTTATATTTAATGTTTTTATTTTATGAGTTAGTTTAACCTGACATTTTTATAATAAATTAGTTTAGTTTCATTTAATAGCTTTTCATCAATTTACAAAACCCTTGCAGTTCTTTCACAAACCGCATGGAAACCCTGGTGTAATGTAATGTTTAATGCACTTTGTAATGTTAGCAACAAAGAATGGAATATGTTTTTTTTATGAGTTATTTCTAAAGGTAATCTACAAGTAATAAAAAAAGTAGTCAGAATACATGACCTAATATGTGTAATCCAATAGAAACTACAATTTCCGTCATGTAATTTGTAATCAAAATTGGACTACAATTTGTAAGTAATCTACCTAGCTGGAAAGTTTGGTTTTAGTTGCTATGATTGAGTGTGCGGGAGTTTGTGTGGAAACTACTGTGGCTCCATCCCACGATTTCTACTGTGCAAACACCAAATTATGTAATCTATCACATTGCCATTTTTGGGATATTTTCGCTGAGACTGAGATAAAATAATATATGCGAATAATTTTAGATGCACCATTGTGCTTAATTTTTCTACAGTGGAAGAAAATAGAAATGTTTTGTCTATCACTTTTATACAGTAAAACTAAATATATTTTTGTGTATGTATTTTATGATCAGGTGAAAAAAGAACAACTTGAAATTGAAATTACTAAACTAATAAACTATGGATTAACAGGAATTATTGCTTTTATAAAAAATAATTTAAAAAGTTAAATATGCCTGTTCTTTCTTTCTTTCTTTCTTTCTTTTTTATTGATGGAAAAAAAAAAGATATACATTGTATAACATATATAAATACCTAGACGCCTTATTGGCCGTTCGGTGGCACGTCAACATTTACAGTTGTCTGGGACTCCATGAAATGTACTTTAGCATCATAAACTGTAATATACTTTTACTATAATATTAATTTTCATAACAGTAAACACAGGTCACAAATTAACACGGGCACATTTTATTTGATTCAGCCAGCTGCGTATCACGCAGAGAATAAAATCCTGATTTGAATCCAAAACTCTGCTGTTAAATTAAAGCAGCTCGGTAGCTCAGTGCGTTCGTTACCGTCGCTTCACAGTGCGATTATTTTTAGCGCGTGTTCGAGACCCATGCGAAACAGACTTTTTTGTTTATTTTCCGTATTTCAGCCGCTATGGGCGAACATACCAATTATTTGTCATCTTTACAAGAATACCAGAATCATGTAATGAACAAGTGTGCGTTTATTAGACAGCTTAATATCAGGTCAGTTTGTGCTGTCAGAATCTGCGAATCTGCAGCGTTCAGTCCATAGACTGTAAAAAAGATGGACAACGCGTCTCCGCTTCTTTCCACTATAGAAAAGTGAAGCCAAAACAGCTCAATATGGCCGCTACCATCTTGGGGGAAGTTACGTCATTTGGAGCCAGAGCATGCGCAGTAGAGGTTCGTTTGGAGCCAGAGCATGCGCAGTAGTGTCGTGAGGCGGAGCCGCGGTGTCAAAGTCCCGCCCAAACTCCCGCTGACCCAATCGCACGATCACAATCATGACACCACACCCCGTTTTTATAGCATCAAATAACTACTTAAAAGCAGACTTATTAGAAAAACGAACACCTGAGCATGAATCAGCATTATAAGAACTACCTCACACGATGGAAATCACCTTTGGAAAAAAAATATTTGCCGTGTAATTCGATTATTTAGTTTGGCTCACGTCCCATTAGATTACATGGAGAGGGCGGGGTTTATGACCTATACTGCAGCCAGCCACCGGGGGGCGATCGAAAACTTTTGGCTTCACTTTTCAGGACACCTACGGCACGCCTGGTTCAGTCCATCACATCTGGCGCGGAGGACCTGAACCCGGAAGTTGGTCACCAGATAACACGGTAACCAGGGGTCCGTTCTTCGTACCTCGCTTACTACATCCAAGATCAAATGACACATCCAAGATCAAATCATCGCGCTAACTATGAACTCGCTATTCCGGTTCTCCGAACGCACCTGTTGTTGATGATTACTAGTGTAGCTGGATGAAGTAATCTGAGATCACTGGGTGGCTTAAAAGGGGCTACGTATCGATAGTAGAAACATTGATCGGCAACTCTTTGATTGGTCGGCGAACATGTTGAAGGAGACAAATTAAACTCGTAAGTTATTATATTATATACTATTATATTATATTTGCTCTTCCTTTTTTGGTTGCTGTTATAAACAGATTATTTCAGAGTCTCTTTTCAAGAGACTAAAATTATATTATTTTAAAGGGAATTATATTATATTACAGGTGTACAGGTGTAATCATTGGTCAAGGACGTCGGCCAATGATTTTAACTCCACTCTCAAGAAATATAATTTATATCTGACTACGCCACCTTGGGAGTCTCACCCAAAGATTCATAAGGTTCTACACAAGTTCTCTACTCAGTGACAGACACATGTGGAGACAGTAATTGCACAGGAAGATGTTATCACCTGCTGGGCATTGCTGCCTGTCGCACCTCCTCCAGTGCCCATGGGTCAGCTACAGGGTCATCAGCCAGAAACCACCATTCACCAACGTTTCGCTCCTTTAATTCTGGAATGTCTCCTGGTGGCGGAGCAGTGACAGGGACGTCTCCCTGTCACCCCCTGCAGCTGATAGCTGTAATCCCTGCAACTGTTGTTTGGGGTTAGGTGTTCTTCCCCCAATACCTATCTTTCCTCCTCAGCCAGAGCCAAAAGCTACCTTTCTCTGCCTCCTCTGCCAGATCCTTTGTTGCCCTCCTTAGCCTCCCTCCGGTCACTCCTGCTTCCCTCAAGAGGCGTATGGTTGACAACCCAAGGAAGCCTCGGCATCCGAAGCCTCGGCAATCCAGTGGAGGATTGGTGGTAGTCTTCCAGCCAGCCTCCCGGCACTCAACAGCGAGCTCTGAGTACTTGGCCTTCTTCCGTTCAAAGGCGGCCTCAATCCCCTCCTCCAGTGGTACAGTGAGCTCAATGAGGTGCACCGATCTTACCTTGGTTGACCACACCACTATGTCTGGCCGGAGAGATGTGGTGGTTATCTCTGTGGGGAACCGGAGTTGCCTGTCCAGGTCAACCCTCATGTTCCACTCCTGGTTAGAGGAGAAGAGCCTTGCTGTTTCTCTTGACCTAGTGCTTCTCCTTACCCCTCCTTCCGACACAAAGATGGTGGGGTCCTCTGCTGATTGTGGTTGTTTGCTACCCTGTCGACACTCCTCCAGTACTTCGGCTAGCTTTCTCAGGACCTGGTCGTGGCGCCAGCGGTAGCGTCCCTGTGAGAGAGCGATCTTGCAGCCTGCCAAGATGTGCTGGAGACTTGCGTTGGGGGCATTGCAGAGTGCACAGGATTCTTCATTCCCGAACCACTGGTGGAGGTTCCGAGGGCAGGGAAGCGTGTCGTAGGTTGAACGAATAAGGAAGCTAATTCTTGCCTGTGGGGTCTTCCACACGTCTGACCAACTGATGTTCCGGTTCATGATTCCCTCCCAGGTTGTCCAGCTTCCTTGTCGACCCTGCGACACAGCCTTGATTTTGTAGCGGTCCTCCTCCATCCTCGTCACCTCTGCTACCACCATCTCCTTCCTTTGCTTGCGACTGGCCTTGGACCAAAAGCGTGGCATCTCTCCCCATCCTAGCCCCGCTCTTCCTGCCTGAACTCTACCCATGATCTCCTGGTGTTGTAGCCGACTGACAGCTTGGTCGACCTCGGTTTGGGCATTCCACTTACGGCCAGTAGGAACCTTGGCATTTGTGTTCCTTACTGACTCATCTGGGGACTCCCTCAGCTCAAGAACCAACCTGGTCTTTTCTTGCATGTAGCCCAGCTGTATGGACTGCAGTGGCAGCTGCAGCATGTTTTTTCCAAAGAGACCAGTTTCGGATAGGCACCGTGGCAGCCCCAACCACTTTCGGATGAACGAGTTGGCTTTTCCATCCATCTTACTTACGGTTGATGAGGGAATCTCACTCATTTTCAGGGGCCACATTACCCTCCTGTAGAGTGTGAACTGGTAGCACCAGACCTTAAACTTCCCAGGAAGTTGGCTTTGGTCGATCCTTGTCAGTCCGTCAGAGAGCTGCTTCATGACAGTTTTCCCCATCTGTTTGTCAGATAGATCTGCAGTGTACTGCCTCCCCAGGCTTTTGATGGGTTGCTCTGATAGGAGTGGGATTTTTTCTCCTCCAACGACAAAGATGGTATTGTCATTTCTGACTCCTCTCCTGAGGGACAAGCTCCGAGACTTGGAGGGCTTGATCTTCATTCTTGCCCATGACATCAATTCGTCCATTCTATTCAGCAGTCTTGATGTACATGCTGCTGTCTGAAGGAGGCTGGTGACATCATCCATGTAACTCCTCAGTGGAGGGAGCCTTTTACCAGTTGGGAGTTTGATCCCCCCAACCATTTGCCTTGCCCCGATGAGAATTATCTCAAAGGCTGCTACGAACAGTATTGGAGAGATGGTACACCCCATCGCGATTCCTACTTCGAGCCGCTGCCACCCGGTGGTGAAATCCTGGAGAGAAAAACACATCTGCAGGTTGCTAAAGTACTGTGCTACTAGGTTCTTGACGCAGGTGGGCATGTGGAAAAATTCCATGGCGTAGGTGACCAGCTGATGTGGTACTGATCCGTATGCATTGGCAAGGTCAAGCCAGATGACATGCAGGTCGGTCTTCTCCCGCTTGGCCTTCTGGATCTGGTCCCAGATCATAGTGGAGTGCTCTACACATCCTGGGAAACCTGGAACTCCTGCCTTCTGGCAGCTGGTGTCAACATAGCCGTTCTCGAGCAGGTAGTTGGTCATCCTCCTGGCTAGCACTGAGAAGAAGATCTTTCCTTCTACATTCAGTAGAGCAATGTTTCGGAACTGGCTTATGTCTTTGGAGTTCATTTCCTTGGGGATGAAGACTGCTACCGCTCTTTGCCACTCAGATGGAATGATTTGCTTTTTCCAAGCAGTTCTCATCAGATACCATAGCAGCTCTAGTACCTTGGGGCAGTTCTTATAGAGCTTGTAGGGGACCCCATTGGGCCCAGGTGCAGAAGAGGACCTTGCCTTCTCCACGACTTGCCTGACTTCGCTGAGCTTGGGGGGCATGATGTTAAATTCAGCTGTTGGCTTTGCCGGCTGGGGTACGTATCCTGGAGTTCCTAAGGGGACGCTCCTTTGGGGATCACTGTACTGGTCTCTGACATGATGTTCCAATATCTCCCTGGTGATTTCAAGCTTGCCACTCTTCTTTTCCTCCAGTAGCTGTCTGGCATACTTAAAGGGATCCTTGAAGAAATTGGCTCGCTCTTTCTGCTTCCGCTGGCTGCGCTTGCGGATGCGTTCAGCTCTGCGAAGCCCGGCTAGCCTTTTCCGGACCTCCTCCCACAGAACTTTCAGACCCTCTCTCTCTGCTTGAGTTGCCTTCCTCCAGTTCTTGCGGAGTTGCCGACGCCTTTGCACAAGTTGGAGGATTTCCCTTTCCCTCCTTCCCTTCTCTCTCATGGCGGTCTTCTGTTTGGGGACAATTTCGCCAAACCTGTCTTTACAGGTCTGGTATATTATGTCTCCGATCAGGTTAAGCTTAGTCTCGGCCCCTCCACGCAGTGATCCCTCTAGGGTCTTGATCAAGTCCAAGTCCAAATTGCGCCATACCTCTGCTTCGTTTGATTTTGGCCACTTCAGTTGGCTCCTTCTGGCTGGTTCTTTGGTCTCTGTATTTGGCTCTGTTCTGTCTGACGTGGTGGGGACTAGGCCTTCATGCTCACGTGGAGGCTCAGCCTCCACCAGGGGACCTTCCTCTGTGACTCTTATGCCTTCAGCAACGTTAGGTCCTTCGGCTCTGTGGTTTTTTCCCTGGCTTTTGGTCCTTCTTGTCTCACCTGCTGACGCAGTGCAAGATTGCTGTTGGCCTTTCTGTCCACACTTTGCTTTCCCCTGGTGGATCCGTAAGCCTCTAAACGTGGTCACTTTCTCCCATCCACATGCACACTTTCGGAGGATCTTCTCCTCATTTTCTGGCGTTCTTGTGTTCTCGTTGTCCATGTTCATTGCCGTCGTCACCGTGTGGTCTGTCCTGTTGGGCCCATCTTTCATCCCACCTCTCGGAGTGCCCGCGGGTTGTTTCTCATTATGTTTCTTTGTAGTTAGATTTGGGTGTCTCTCTCGCGAGAGACTAGTGGGTTAGGTAACTAGCCAGCCACTCCCAATGCGGTCTTTCCCTGCTGCCATCCAGTCTTTCCTGGCTGTCCTCCAGTCTTCCCTGGACTCCAACTGCTCTATTCACAGTAGTCACTGGGTTCGCCAGAACTTCAGTAATTGCACAGGAAGATGTTATCACCTGCTGGGCATTGCTGCCTGTCGCACCTCCTCCAGTGCCCATGGGTCAGCTACAGGGTCATCAGCCAGAAACCACCATTCACCAACGTTTCGCTCCTTTAATTCTGGAACGTCTCCTGGTGGCGGAGCAGTGACAGGGACGTCTCCCTGCACACAGACATTATCAAAAAAAAAATAGAAAATACTTTATTATGACAATATAACATTTAAAAGCAATAATTCCATACACACATCTGCTTCAGAAAAGGGGCTTGCATCAACAGAAATCACCATCAACCTGTGTGGAGCCACGGCCTAGAATGCAGGAAAGACTCTTCTATACCAAATGATCCTACACTGCACACTCACATCATAGGCAAAAAGCCCAGTGTACACAGCAGACCACAGCAATCAGTGAGAAATACCACCACCTAAAGGAGGAATAGTCTCCCTGCTTGTTCAAGGCCGGTAGCTCCTAGAAAGAAATCAAAATCACACACACACACACACACACACACACACACACACACACACACACACACACACACACACACACACACAAACACACACACACACACACACACACACACACACACACACACTTCAAATAAACAATTCTTCACAAATTACAAAATTTACAAACGGAATCTTTACACAAATTTAACACAAAAGAAAGAAAATAAACTAGCTGAACAAACGAAATCACAATATAACAAGAGGAAGAAATCTAAATACTATAAATAAGGCACAACAATGATTTGAAATAATACAAAACACAAAATATAGATTAAATAACTGCCGCGATTTAGTGACTCAATCCACTAAATCGCAACACCACAAAACAACCAAGAAAATTCACACAAAATACAAAAAAAGCAAAAAAAAAAAAAAAAGATTCAAAACAAACGGAAACAAATCAAATCTAAACTACACAATCTTGATAAAGACTAACTCAAAGAAATAACACAACACAAACATAAGATCCGTTAAAGGCAAGAGACGGCAAAAAAACGAAACTTCTTGGCCCAGATCCAATTACACGACCGTGCCCAGAAACGTACTCGGTTACTAACGTAACCTCTGTTCTCTCTAGAGAGGGAACGAGTACTGCGTAAGTATCTTACGCTAGGGGAAAATCCTTTTCTGCGAGATATTGAAGCCAAAAATTTTCCTTAATTTTGAAATAATGTAAAGCGCGTTGCAGCAGCATACAGACATAGGCGAAACAGCTTGCGCGCCTATTGGCTGCTCTGCGGCAACTGCAGCGGCCTATAGAGCGAGGCCTGGCGCGACGCCAGATCCAATGGGGGCATTTCGCGCCCTTTGCATCGCTTCGCGCCCTTTTCGTAGCTTCCCGCCTAAAAGGGCGTGGTCTAGGCCTATAAAGACCGCTCGTAGGCAGCTATTATCTGGTTTTTCATCATCGAAGCAACCAGAGCGTGCGCATGTACGGCAAGATACGCAGTACTCGTTCCCTCTCTAGAGAGAACAGAGGTTACGTTAGTAACCGAGTACGTTCTCTTACGAGAGGTCTCTCGTACTGCGTAAGTATCTTACGCTAGGGGACCCAGTGTAAAACGCCGTGCATGCTGAGATCTGACACCAAAGACCCAAGGGCGAAAGTTCATACAGTTCATAATCACCTATAGAACTCACAGGGAGTCCGGGGAAGAGGGAGGGACAACGGCGCACTCTTCCACATAGTGCAGCGTCACTCAGACGCTAAGTAAACGTACATACAGGGCGGGGTTACGGCCTGAGCTGACGTAATAATAAGGGTCTTCACACAGTTTGCCCAGACACATCTTGTGCTATTACTTTCACTGTCGACCCTAGAGCTGTGCTCAGTAGACGCAGCATTCCGAGCTGATAACATCAGGTCAGACAATACTGAATATCTAGACTGACAGCAGTCTGGCCTGTAAGGCGGGAACCTCCAGGTTGTAAAACCTTATAAATGTAGACGGAGAGGCCCAGCCTGCCACCGTACAAATATCTTGCAAGGCAATCCCACTCGACCAAGCCCACGACGAGGCCACGCCCCTCGTGGAATGTGCTCTGACACCTAGCGGGCACTGCATGCCCTTGGAAGCATATGCCAACGCAATAGCATCAACTATCCATCTGGATAAGCTCTGTTTCGATGCGGCCAGTCCCTTGGGACGCCCGTAAAACGAAACAAAAAGCTGTTCTGTCTGTCTAAAAGCAGACGAGCGAGACACGTAAGCTCGTAATGCCCTGACTGGGCATAGGAGGCTCGCGTCCGTTTCCTCATCATTGACCGGTAGGGCTGACAGCACGATGACCTGTGCCCTAAACGGTGTGTTGAGTGATTTTGGAACGTAACCATGCTTGGGTTTGAGTATGACTTTAGAATCATTAGGTCCAAATTCCATGCACGTCGCGCTCACAGATAGTGCGTGCAAATCCCCTATGCGCTTCACTGAAGCGAAAGCCAGCAGAAGCACAGTCTTAAGAGACAGGTATTTCAAATCAATCGTCTGCAGAGGCTCGAATGGTCCACCTTTCATGGCCTCTAGTACCACAGAAAGGTCCCATACGGTGACTGAGGGAGGTCTGGGGGGATTTAGTCTTCTAGCTCCCCTCAGGAAGCGAATAACTAAATCGTTCCTTCCTATTGACTGACCTAGCGTTGTGCTCGAAAACGCTGTTATGGCCGCCACATAGACTTTGAGCGTGGACGGGGTTCTGCCCTTGTCCAGCAGCTCTTGTAGAAAGGAAAGCACCTCCATCACACCACAGTTAGTGGGTGACGAGCCGCGGGCTGCGCACCAGCCCGAAAACACTGACCATTTTGAGGAATAGAGCCGTCTCGTAGAAGGGGCTCTAGCCTGTGTGATCGTGTTTAATACTCCTTTAGGGAGTTCATCATATATTCGCTGGTGGCCCAGACATGAAGGGACCACAGCTCTGGGTGAGGATGCCAAATCGAGCCGCTGGCCTGAGAGAGAAGGTCTCTCCTCACTGGTATCGGCCACGGGGCAGTGCTCGTCAGCTGCATCAGCGCTGGGAACCAGGGCTGGTTTTCCCAAAACGGCACTATCAGCAGTATTGAACATACTTTTTCCCTGATCCTCTCTATCACCTGAGGTAGGAGAGAGACGGGGGGAAAAGCATAGAGATGACGGCGGGGCCATTCGTGGGCCAGCGCGTCTCTGCTTTTTGAGTAAAATTCCTGACAGTGAGCGTTGTTCGGAGACGCAAACAGGTCTACTTCCGCTCTGCCGAATTTTTTCCACAGTAGTTGTACTGTCTGTGGGTGTAGAGACCATTCGCCTGCTGGAACATTGCTCCTGGACAGTCTGTCTGGCCCTATGTTTAGAAGCCCCGGCACATGCGCTGCTCTCAGCGAGCGCAGGTTGCGCTGAGCCCATACCAGGAGGCGTTCTGCAAGTCTGTATAGGTTTTTGGACCTGAGACCGCCCTGGCGATTTATATAGGAAACCACTGACATGTTGTCCGAGCGGACTAGTACATGGTTTCCTTTTATTTGGGGACAGAAGCGTGTCAGCGCGTTCTGTACTGCCAGCATTTCGAGGCAGTTGATATGCAGGAGCTTTTCCCGTTCTGACCACTGGCCAAAAGACGGTCTGCCCTCGAGCAGAGCCCCCCATCCCGAGGTGGACGCGTCCGTAGACACCACTTTTATTCTCGAGGAAGTCCCCAGGCCTACACCTGACTGGTACCAGTCGACTGCTTTCCACGGTTTCAGGGCTGTGACACATTTCTGATTGACCGTGATACGAAGCCGACCGGACGCCCACGCTTGACGCGGGACGCGCGCTTTCAGCCAGAACTGCAGTGGGTGCATACATAGCAGACCCAGCTGCAGAACTGATGACGCTGAGGCCATGAGACCCAGCATTTTCTGAAATTTTTTGAGCGGAACGGATGCGCCGCAGCGGAACGAGCCCGCTGTGTGCTGAATGTCCGCTGCGCGCTGTGATGACAGCCGCGCTATCATTGACAGCGAGTCCAATTCTGTGCCCAGGAAGGAAGTTTTCTGACTGGGGGACAGGGAGCTCTTCGCCCAATTGACTCTGAGACCCAAATTCTCGAGGTGATCGAGTAACATGGTCGTATGCTGTACAAGCACTGAGCGAGACTGCGCTAGAATCAGCCAATCGTCCAAATAGTTCAGTATGCGCACGCCTTTCAGTCTGAGAGGAACGAGCGCTGCGTTCATGCACTTCGTAAATGTACGGGGTGCCTGGGACAAACCGAACGGCAGGACTGTGTACTGATATGCCTGGCCCTCGAAGGCGAATCTCAAAAACCGCCTGTGACGTGACGCTATCTGTATTTGAAAATACGCGTCTTTCAGATCCACTGACACGAACCAGTCTCCTTGGCGAACTTGCGCGAGGATTTTTCTGGTCGTGAGCATCCTGAACCGACGCTTCACCAGCGCTTTGTTCAGTTGCCTTAGATCTAATATGGGTCTGAGACCACCGTCTTTTTTCGGTACCAGGAAATATCTGCTGTACAGCCCTCCTTCGCTTTGAGCTTGAGAAAGGGGCTCTATGACCCCTTTGCTCAATAGTTTCGCCACTTCGGCTCGAAGCAGGTGTGCTGCTTCTGTCTGCATTGTGGTCTCGACGCGCGCTGTATAGCGGCGCGGGCATCGGTGAAACTGTAGCGAATAGCCTCCTTTTATAATGTCCAGCACCCATTTCGAAACCCCTGGAAGCTTTTCCCATGCGTTTGCATGAATATCTAGAGGTTGAATACGAAGCGCGCTCCGTTCTATCAGTAACGGAGTGGTTTCGGTGTGCTGTGGCACCAGAGACGTGCTCGTGACATTCGGGGCGTGGGGCACGCTGATAGCGGGAACTATTATGTCTGTGTGTGGATGTGGTTGTGTGGCAACAGGCACATTTAACACACTGCAAACACCGTTCGCCTGCATGCACGTTAGTTTCGTTTTTACAGAAACCTTTTGACGTGCGTAATGTGATGTCTGTGGGCACTGTGAAGTGGGCACGTTTACCACATGTGAAGCGCAATCGATCTGAGTCGATTTTATGTGCGCAGGGTCTGTGTGACAGGTTGTGCTTGTGTGTAGAATTGGGCACTGGGAAGTGGGCATTCTGACTACACGTGAAACACCATCGGCCGTGGCCGGTTGTGAAGCGCAATCGATCTGAGTCGATTTTATGTGCGCGTGACCTGTGTGACAGGGTGTGCTTGTGTGTAGAGATGGGCACTGGGAAGTGGGCATTCTGACTACACGTGAAACACCATCGGCCGTGGCCGGGACACCAGAAAATACACTCTTTTTTGGATTTATCTGGGTAGCCGTGAGAACGGCTTTTGAGTACAGGCAAACGGGCGACAGAGCCGGTTTGTTGGCTGCAAAATACACTGGAACAGTCACAATTCTTGGAACTGAACGAGCAAATACCTTTGGTGGGGGTCCGGCGACAGCGGGACTCGCGCACCGTCTTTTTCCTAGCTTTGTTAGGACTGCTTCGGAGGCTCAGGTTTCAATTCCAATCTGGGCCTCGGGCCGCGCCCGGCGGGACGGCGGCCAGAAGAGCGGGAACGCGGTCTCGCGCCCTGCGCTCGGTGGCGCTGCGAAGCGGCAACAGCGGGCTGTGGCTGGGGTCGTGAGCTCTGCGCGGGCGGTTTCACACGACCGGCTGCAGAGCTGGAGCGCTTCGGCAGGAAGTGCCTCATCGCCTGGGACGCTTTCTGTACCTCAGCGAATCTCTCTGCAAAGTCCTTGACAGAGGATCCAAAAAGGCCAGCGGGAGAGAGCGGAGCATCGAAGAACGCGGTGCGCTCAGACTCAGCCATCTCCGAAAGCGTCAGCCACAAATGCCTCTCGGTTACCGTGAGCGAAGCCATGTTGCATCCAATGGCCTGTGCTGCGGACTTTGTAGCGCGGAGGGTGAGGTCCGTGGCGCTCCTAAGGTCCGGCACACAAATCGCGTCAGGGCCTTCCTCATCCATCCTTCGGAGGAGGTCAGCTTGGAAAACCTGCAGCGTGGCCATTGTGTGCAGTGCTGACGCGGCCTGCCCGGCGGCGGTGTAAGCGCGGCGGAGCAGGTTTGATGTTTGGCGGCATGCTTTAGAAGGCAGCGTCGACTTAGCACGCCGTCCAGCGGAGGGCGGGCACAAGTGGGCTGCTATCGCCTCCTCGACAGGTGGCAGAGAGAGGTATCCTCTCTTCTCGGCGCCGTCCACAGTAGAGAACGCCAAAGAAGAGGATGGGCGCACTCTCGCTGAGTAGGGGGCACTCCAGGAAGAAAAGGTGCTGGTTTGCACGCGCTTGAAGCGCATTCCCCTTTAGGCAGAAAACAGCCGTCCAACCTGTTGTAAGCGGGCTGCTCCGGTGAGGACCACTCGAGGCCCAGGCACGCCGTGGCCTGTGTGAGTATCCGCATCAGTTCCGCCTCAATCGAAGCTCTCGAGCCTGACGGAGTGTAGGCGGGGGGAGCGAGGTCCACAGAGCTCGCCCAATCCTCACTGCCTGACGCCAGGATAGAGCAGGATTCCTCCTCCTCCATGACGGCACCCTCGTCAGCCGTGTCGGTGCAAGCGGTGGCGGGCAGCGGCCACTTAACATCCTGGACGGAGGTTGACGAGATCGGTGAAGCTGGCGGGCGAACAGGCGAGCTTTGTCGGCTGGGGGGGGGGTTCCGGGGCCCGCTGGGCACGGCGCTTCTTACGGCGCGACACCGCGGCGGGCGGGGGAGCAGTTTCGGCGAAGAATGCCAGGAGAGTCCTCAGAGTTGCCATCGGCAATGGTTCGCAATGAGGGCAGCCGCCCTCAGCGAGCGCGAGCGCCGCGTGCTCCTCACCCAGGCAGGAAACGCAGATGACATGGCGGTCCCCGTCGCTGAGTGTGGCTCTGCATGAGCCGCAGGAAGGCATCTTTAAAAAGACACTTGCTCTTTTTGTTGAGAAGTGTGTATCGCAACGGCGACACACACTTAGGATTTAAAGGATATAAGCACCGGAAAGCGCAGCAGCAAGGCAAGGAAGGCGGCGTGGCCAGCAGCTTCAGTGACTCGTCCCGCTGAGATGCTTGCAGTCGACGGCGGTTTCTTCTCCGGCTCCAGCGATGCGTTTGCTTCGCTTGAAGGATGAAAAATCAGATAATAGCTGCCTACGAGCGGTCTTTATAGGCCTAGAAGCTACGAAAAGGGCGCGAAGCGACGCAAAGGGCGCGAAATGCCCCCATTGGATCTGGCGTCGCGCCAGGCCTCGCTCTATAGGCCGCTGCAGTTGCCGCAGAGCAGCCAATAGACGCGCAAGCTGTTTCGCCTATGTCTGTATGCTGCTGCAACGCGCTTTACATTATTTCAAAATTAAGGATAATTTTTGGCTTCAATATCTCGCAGAAAAGGATTTTCCCCTAGCGTAAGATACTTACGCAGTATGAGAGACCTCTCGTAAGAGAACATGCCAAAGCGAAATTAAACTGTAGCAAATTCACATAGAACGAGACAGCGGCGATATTCACCCCGCGATCTACACAAAAAGAACACAATTAAAACGAATCATTTGTTAAACAGAATCAGAACAAACAAAAAAAAAAACACTTACCCAACAGTCGCTGCGGGAACCTGAATATATCCGAATGTTAAATTATCAGCCTATACACAGACACAACAGCCGCCAATCGCACAACTGACATTAACTAGAACAAAAATACAATTAGCAACTTATGCTACATTCCTCGATGATAAGCGAACAAATTACATCCGCACCTACCTGGGGGAAGACATCATTCTCAGAAATGAGAAACCGCAATGAATAAGAGCGTGTCAGCAACCATAACACAGGAGTGACTATCCAAGAGTGACTATCGGCAGCCACCTCCTAACAAAATAAACAAAAATACAGAAAACGGCAATCACTAAAGCTAACACTAAAATCAAATAATCAAATACAATACATAACCATTACCCACCTGAACTGACTCGAGGTCGCTCCTAGCCAAAGCACCGGAAATAACACTGCGTGACTCTGGAGTATGAAGCTCACTTCTAATACACACAAGTGACTTTTATAAAGTCAATGGCACTAATTGATGACGTCAAAGAAAAACAGCCCACTCCAACCAGTCACTTCTAAACACTGTCATCCTTATTTATCCATCATGCCACACAGGGAAGAGAAAAGGGAATCCTCTTTCACATTGGAGTCACAACAGGACCCACTAGAATATAGGAACAAGTAAAAGTGAAATATAAGAATATTCTACAGAATGGTAATATTTATCACTTATATTGCTTTTAGTCTCTTGAAAAGAGACTCTGAAAAAATCTGTTTGTTTGTTTATAACAGCAACCAAGAAAAGGGAAGAGCAAAAAAAGATAGGTGGTGGTCCTGCACCCCCTCATATCCCGGCAGAGGAGCTGGCCCTAGGGTTGAATGCCACTAGACCCATTGTTGAGGGCATCCCTGGGGGCAGCTCTTCCTTAGACCAGCAGCCGGGGTGCAGCAGCACCTTCATAACTGGTAAATGAGCTTATAATTCTATTTGTACAATGTAAAATATTTGGTGGTTGCCTTAATTAAAATGCTTTTTGTACTTTAACATTTTGTGTGTGTGTGTGTGTGTGTGTGTGTGTGTGTGTGTGTGTGTGTGTGTGTAGCTTTGAATAACACTCCATGACTTTTAACTGTTCCCACTGTGTGACTGAAGTATGCACAGTAAATTGGGATTATTATTATATATATATATAAAATTTGCTTACTCTGAAGTTCAATACTGCCTATTGGTATAATTAAAAAAAAATGTGTGTGTGTGTGTGTGTGTGTGTGTGTGGGCAGTACCACATCCCTTTGTAACACCATTTTGTTTCCATTGCACAGGACAGTGAAGCAACCCTGTCAGATGACTGTGGTTTGGAGGAAGTACCTGTAAGTGCATGCATAATTTGGCCTGAATTTGTATCTAATTGTGTACTTCTATTTCTGACTGCAGTGTGAGTTGCAGGCAGAGAGGCCTGATACAGAGGTGGACAGTCTTGTAATTAATTTTACTTCCTTTATGACATGTATTGACCATTAAATGTTGTCTCTACAAATGAAACAGGGTGACATCCATTTGCTCTGTATGAGAAGTCTCCAGCAAAAAATAAGAGTATACTGAGCTAAAGAAACAAAAGCTTCTAGGTAAATCCACCTTCGCTTTTATAGCCGTGGTCTCTCATCTTGATTCCACAAAGTAATTTACTATTACTACTCTAAAATATAGATTAAATGTGAAATAATCAAGTGAAATAGAATGATTAATAGTACATTTCCCTTTTTTAGAAAATGACCTGTATGTACAGGCCCGTAGCCAGCCTACCAGAAGGGGGGGGGGGGGGGGGGGTTCTTTTTTTTCAAAAAGTGGACCTTTTTCAGTTCCCACCCATTTTGTATTTAATTATGAGGTTCAAATAGCCTACTTCATTTTGGTGACTTCTCATGCACCAGTTTGTGCTGGATTAGCATGTCTGTTGGTATCTTAATAAGCATGATTTTTGATGCACCAAACATATTTACTACAATGAGGTCAAACTGCTTACCAAGATCATGTATCACCTTCTTCAGTAAATATACACAAATACCTAAAGCAATTAATTAAAAGCCACTAGTGACATTGTTAAAGCAATAAATGCACAGATCCTTTATACTGACACACTTCCTTTTGAGTTTGTTTGTAGGATTTAAATAAAAAACTTGGCCTGAGCCAAAACATCAGGGGGTAATGGTGGTGGGTGAGGGCTCACATGATGGTCATGTAAGATTTAGTGAGACAGTGCTGGGTGAATGTGTATCCCTCTAAGGGGTGTCCGGGGGCATGCCCCCCCGGTAGAAAATTTTATACATTTTAAAGTTAAATTCATTAATTTGGTGCACTTTGAGAGTTCAAAAATAAGAGCTACATCTATGTTCCGTGTGCAAATTGAACAACAAAAATAAAAAAAGTTGATGACAATCTAAAAAGGGTCCAGAACCGTCTCTAGTCAGAAAGTACTGTGTTCTTCCTTGACCCATGCTACACCCCTCCACTGAGTTTTCTGGGCTCCTTTCAACCTCGGGGCCCTATGCAGTGTCCTCCTTTTCAAAACACAAATATCAAGAAAGGAATTTTATTTAACTATTTAGGCCCACATTGTATCTGCAGGATTTTTAGAATCAAAATTAAAGCTTTTTGTTACCTTTTTTTAACCCCTTCAGACCTGAATTTTTTTTCACTGAACAAAAAAAATTTACCCACTTGATATTTGCTCTTCTCCAACATATAAATGAGTCTAAAAAAGAAAGATTTGTGCCAACTCATTTTTTATTTGATTTTTCTCATGTCCACTACAATGGACGCCAGGTCTGAAGAGAAACAAAAATCCTCATTTTTTAACCATACATAATAAATAGAGTTTGTGCACTAAAGTTAAACTACTGTTTAAGATTTTGAAAAGAACACATACTGTAAGAATAAACAATGCAGTAAGATTGTGGAAAAAAGGTAAGATGAAATGAAATCTAAAAAAATGGTTGTTTGATCCCTTTTTTTGGTTGAAGTGGGTGAATTGGAGTATATGTATAAATGTCTTTGTGTGTGTGTGAATGGGTTTATGTGAACTTGCTGATTGTTTTTATGAATATATGATTGTGTGCATTATAGCAGCAAGGTATTGGGGGCATGGCAGGGGTGTGAATGTGTGTATTGCATTGTATTCACTGATCACACATCCACTATAGCTGTTCCTCACTAAAATCAATGAAATATTGATTTACAGACTATAGTCAATTCAAATACATTAATGAAATCATATTAATATTAATTTCATTAATTTACATCAACATTTATAAAACATTAACATTAGAATTTGTAGCTCTGTATTTAGCTTTGAAATGCTTCAACAAATTGCTCAACCTGTTTTACAATTAATTCATGAGGTTCCTGCTGATATCGCTCAAGACCCGATGTCCATTGTGATGGACATTGCATTTTAAAAAAATCCTGTGTTCTGCAAATCTGAAAGATCTTCAAAATAACTTTGAATATTATCATTTGATAGACTTAATTTAATAATAGATGCAAGTTGATGAGCCTACCATTAACATAACTCTGCATATAAAAGGTCAAATGTGGGCTTCCTCCTCTTCCTCTCTAAGTGGTGATCATGTCTCTCTTTTGTGATGCCTGTAGCTCAATCAGATTAAGTTAGGAGTCATATCTTTGTTGTGATTGGTTGATCAGGGACCAATCAGTGACCAGGCATTGCTCATATTATAAAAACATAAAATTTTATTGGTTTGAACAAAAAATCATGTGATGTCCATTCCAATGGACGCAGGGTCTGAAAGGGTTAAGACCTGCAGAAATAGAATTAATATTGAATGAGTGGGATAAAGCAATGTCTAGTAACATATTAAACCTCTATCATGATTTACAGCTCAGATAATGTTCATCAAAAACAATAACATCTATAAAAAATGTAACAAGCTCATTTTTGTATGGTGAAATTTACTACATAATTTCTATGTATTTGTACAGTATAAAGAACAGTGGTCTAAATACATTTAGTATAAATGCACAAACGCTATAGATTAATCACAAAAATACTATAATTATATTACATTACTTCTTTACAGTTAGAATACATGTCTACATTAATATTACATAATATTCCACATTTCTGCCACAATATCATGGTGCAGTTAGTGTAAAATAAATCCATGGAAAATGATTCTGACTGTATCGTCGCGCACAGTGTTTCTCCTGTTTGTCAGCGCTGTTTCGCCTGTTTAAGTCGCAAAGTCATTTGTGTTCTTCACTGTGGATCTTGCAGCGCTGTTCAGAGCTCGCTAGTAAACGCGTCTGCTCTTGTGAATTTGCGCTCCGCTGCTGTTTGAACTGTGATCCGAGCGGATAAACGTATGAAATCAATAAGAGAATCAAATACTGCATTAGGCCTATCTTTAGTTACACTGATAATATTTATTTATGGAAAAACAGTGTTACACAAACTACAGGAACTATGTTTAAGTGACATATGCACTTTTCAAACGACAGACTGCATTTTTTTAAATGAATTACCCTGCATCACATATATGTGCGGTCATCTTTGACTTGTAATATAATAGTACAAATTAATTGGGCAAATATCGCTGTTGCTTTCGTATAAATGAAGCGGACATAACTGAGTGGCCGCGATCTAATCCTGTTTACATAAAGTAAGCCTGCTCCAGAGCAGGTTTACGCTTACGGATCTGTTGCTATGACAGCAAGTCCCGGATGAGCGTCGAAGAACCGAATGATCCAAGATCACGCAAAATCATCAACAATCAAATTCAGCTAACTTAGTTAGCGAGGTACGAAGAACGGACCCCAGTTAAACCGTAACACCGGCAAGGTTTTATAAAATAAACAAACAACAACAGGGTGGTCACGTGGCTCAGCCAATCCTCATCAAGGACCGAAACTAGTTTTTATAAGCAGAATTTTATATTTGGTCCCGTCAACATACTGTTATAAATGGATAAACACACAAATTTGAAAAACGTACAGTATATAATTCTGCACCGCAGCATGCAAGGACGTGAGCGCCAGAATGAAACTGTCCAGTGAGAATCGATCAGCCGGTTCTTCCGTTTCAAAGGACTTCCGTGTTTACATGTCTGCAGCAGGCACTGATCCCTCATGGCTTTCATTACAAAGAAGGATCGCAGCAAAGAACGGTATTGTGCTTTCATATTTTAACTTACATTTTGTTTATACCGGCATCCTGGACGGCTCTGGAAGGTGTTCTCTCTCAGGTCCGTCCCGTAATACTCTTGACTTTAGGCCTGTTGTCTCACTTTAGCTCGGTGAATCATCCTCCGTATAGGCCAGTGAACACATCAAATACATGAAGCTACCAGTGTTGTTACGCGTAGCATTTATGTTGGAGTATCCTTGCATATTTAATAATTTCTTGTGAATACTTTTATTTAAGTATTATTTTATTTTCCTAGCATCGGGTGATTTGTATACAGGGAGAGAGAGCGGTGTCCAATTTATTTGTATAATTCGTGGTCCCTTGTTTGTCTCATGCGTGTGGTAAATATTCCCCTTATGGTTGTAATGTTAAAACTAACAATCGCATTGCAATCACAATACGTTTTTGTTTTGACCTTTTTTGTGCAGTTAAAGATTGCACTCACATGAGGGCTGTTGAAGTCACATGACCAGCTGTGTCATACAGTTGATTTTATTATTAATTAATTTGTTTACATTATATAGCTCCTTCAGGCAGTGCCAGAGGCATTTAATTAATGTCACTGTGAACAAATCTTTATTTATTTATATATTTATAGAATGTTGCAGTGTTTTTAATAAATTTTTATCTCTCACATTATTATTTAAAAAAGTGCTGTTGTAATCTTTAGTTGCTTCTTTGCAACATATCTTCTCTGATTATTGTCCTTGGTGTGAACAGACCTTTACCGAGTGTACATTGAAACTCACAGTAAATTATTCATTAGAATTTGAAACCAGAGGGATACTTTATCCAAAAATGAAAATTCTCTCATCGTTTAGAGAGTAAGTTAGCCAGAGCTGATGGCCTATGGTTTAAAATATTTTTTCTCTCTCACACACCTATTGTTTTGCTTTATTGTTTGGCTTTGTGTGGGTTGCCATCTTGATCATTTTGTTTGGTTTATAAAGTGCTTAAACATTTTTGGGCAACTGATTTCTTATGAAATGGACTCACAGAGATAGAATTTTTTTTTTTTCCTGAAAATATTTGTTTTCGTCCAAAAAAAGTACTTATATATCTGGGATGGGATGAGATTATGGACAATGGAGCAAAACTGTGCATTGTACTGCAGAATTAATATTTATTTCATTTGTAAAGTTCCCAACATTTTGTGTTGTATTATTTCCTGTCCTGCTGCATCCCACTTAAGTTTAAACATTTGCCAATTGTTTGTTTATGTGCAGATTTTCGCTGCTGCTGCTGGATCTAGAGGAACATTATTTTGAACAACACACTGCATATAATCTGACCAGCAGAGGTCCGGAGGCAAACAGGTGAGCTAACTAACTGAATAACTGATCTTGAATAATTTATTAAGGAAATGCAAGAGGTTTTCAGAATATGACACCCGATTGCTCTACTATATGTTTGATGGTAAGTTTACTCCAAAAAAGTTGATTCCTTGACTGTATTCACTCTTGTGTCAGGGTAAGCTTTAAAACAGAAATCGACTCTTGTTGACTCTGTTTATGTGTCTGAAATAATTTTTTGTTCACTCATTTACTAATCCCTATACGGTGCAGCAAACAATGAACCAGCTCTGTGTATTCTCAACACAAAACCTTTGAAAGGTTTCAGAAGATCTAGAACGCAGCATAAAATTCTTCCCCTCCCCTGTATGAATCAGAACCATAATGTAGTACGAGTCAGAATTTGTCACGGAACAAATATAATCTTTGATGTCATTTTAATATCTTTTTAATCTCTTTTAATACACAGGCGGACTAGTGGCTCGCTAAAAATCTGTTCCAAATCAGTCATTTTTGAACCTGATGATGCTGTTAAGCCTATATTAAAGGTATTATCTTCAGATTATCATCAAATTTAGTTGCTGTTTTGTCTTGTTCTGCAATAATTAAATGTGTTTCATGCAGATTCCTCTGAAAGACTGCAAAGAAATAGCAGCAGTGGAGGAAACAGCCCACAACCCATTTATAGAGTAATACTGATATTTAATGTTTACATAAATCATTTATTTTCTTTGTACATTTGAGTTTAGTGTAATTTTGCATGGAGATATTTATAATTCTTTTCTTTTTCAATTCCTTGTTCTGTGTGTTTGCAGAAGTAAACCTGCCTGTATTCTTATAGAAACCAAGCAGGTGAGTGTGTCTCACAGTTCCTCTTAATCTGTAATTCTGGAAGTTTCAAGTTTTATTAATTAATTAATTTTTTTCTCAGATTTATCTAATTAAAGAAGCAAATGTGGTTGCTCCATATAAATATGAAAGGGTGAGTTATTTATTGTGTTTGTCTCTGTCCAAGATAGATGTGAAGTGGGTGGGGAACAAATATTTACAGCGTTGATATTTTCATCTGTTGTTTATTCCCTCTTAGAGTTTTGGCAAATTTCAAGAAATAATATTTATTCTTTTTTATGTACTGATTGATTGATCCATGTTAGGGAGAGAAAAAGGTCACATTCCAATTGGAGGTGCCTGGAAAAACGGAGGACACGGTTCAGATGTTATTACAGGTTTGGCTTTTTTCCCCCCTTTTTCTTTTCTTTGAGATTTCAGAATTTTCAAGCAGACTTTTTCCTTCTTTGTTTAAATAATTTGCCAATTTTTACAGTTACACAGAGCATCCTGCCTGGATAAGCAGGGTGACCAGACAGCCATGGTCAGTAAAATTAAGCACATTTCCATTAATAATCATTTGCTTCCTTTTTTATTTTGAAGATTTAAGGATGATCTGTGTTTAATCTTTTTTTTTTTTCATATTGAAGGTTGCAGCTATATTGCAGTCCAGGTTAGCGAGGACACGTTTTGACAAGAACAGGTAAGAACCAAAAAGTATCATATTCATTCATTCAGTTGTTAAAGGGGTCCTATTATGCTCTTTTACAAAGTTTTTATTTTGTTTTAAGGGTTGCACTAGAACATGCACTCATGCTTGGTGGTTCGAAAAACCAAATTAAAAAAATATATATTTTTTACATAATTTACATTATTACAATAGCTTTCTCCCAGGCTGGCATATATGGCTCGATTAGTTCCGGGTTTGATAAATGTCCGCCTCCCGAAAACGAAATGCTATTCTGTAAATAAACTTATAAAAAAGAAAACAATTTTCATTGATTAAAACTAGACTAAATGTCATCAGTTTTCGTCGACTAAAACAAGACGAAAATGTCATTAGTTTTCGTCGACTAAAACTTGACAAAAATAGTCATGGATAATTCTGACTAAATTAAGACTAAAATGCTCAGACTTTTAGTTGACTAAAACTTGACTAGACTAAAAAGAGTATGAACGTGACTAAAACTAATAAAAACTAAAATGACAGCTTCACACAAAGACTAGACTAAAACTAAAACTGGCCGCCAAAAACAATACTAGTCTAAAGGAGCCTTTCGTTGTAGTTCTTAAAAAGGGATTTTTAAAAAACTAAATATCTCCCTTTGGAGTGGACTTTGAGATTTGTAACTTTGTTTCAAAGCATTCTGCAAAAATGTATCATGGTTTCCATAAAATTATTACGCAGCACAAGAGTTTTCAACATTGATAATAATTATGTTTCTTAAATGCCAAATCAGCATATTGGAATGATTTCTGAAGGATTATGTAACACTAAAGACTTAATTAATGGCTGTTAAAAATTCATCTTGGCCATTACAGGAATAAATTACATTTTAATATGTATTAAAATAGAAAACATTTATTTTAAATTGTAGTAATATTATTTATTTAACAAAACAAATGCATCCTTGTTGAGCATAGGAGATTACTGTTCCCAAACTTTTGAATGGAAGTATATGTTTCCCATATTATTCAGTTACAGTATTCACATTATCCCATATTATTAGGTTATAGTATTCTGTTAACAGACCCCAAACTTCTGATATTTCAGAATTGTGGTCAAGTAGAAAGATACATTAATTATCATTCTTCTGTGTTTTTGTGTGCAGTTTTCAGCATGTAACAGAAACCCCACACATGGAGTGTGTGGCAGAAATGGTTTCTCCTTTGGTGACAAACGCTGGTCACATTTGCATCACTGACTGCAATCTTTACTTCCAGCCTATGAACAGCTATCCTGTGAGTTTTTGTGCGAGCCATTTTTTTTGCATAAATCTTTTTATCAAGCAAGTAGTTCCTTCACTGGGGTTCTTATGTGTGTTTCTGTAATTCTTAAAGGATTCTGTGGTGCAGATTGGGTTACATAGTGTAAGACGCATCTACAAACGGAGGCATGGGCTGAGGCCTTTGGTGAGTGTTTTTGTAATGTTCTTTATTCATTTATTTGTTCTTTAGTTTTGTGTCTGTCATGGTATTTACACACAAAAACAAGGGCATAATTTGTGTGTGTGTGTGTGTGTGTGTGTGTTAAGGGTCTTGAGGTGTTTTGCACAGAGAATGATCTGTGCTCGGATATCTACCTGAAGTTCTACAGTACTGAAGAAAGAGATGAGCTTTACTACTACATTGCAACTTTCCTTGGTAGGCTTTATTTGTATGTGTGTATTAAGGATTCACTTTGAAGTTTTTTCACATGGGCTGTATTTCTTTAAATATAGGGGTGTTTAACAGTGGTGTTGTTTAGCTATATCCAATGTAGAATTAAATGGGTGTTTTGCATATGACATTCCAAAAAAAGGGGTATTCGTCTCAAATCAGTAAACAACAGCATTCCTCACTATAGTGTGTGGTTTTCTTAATAGCCAAATAAATCTAATTAAAATATTTGATAGAGTAAAAAGTCTGAACACCAGCCCTGTCAGTATTATCCTCTATGTAAGTTTATTTTAAGGTAAAGAAAAGCTGTCACTTGCTGGAAAATCGGCTGAAACATCTGCCTGTGGTACTGTAGCTGGTTTTACTCTTGTTCAGTGCTGGTCATTTATGCTCATTAGCTGGTCCATACTGCAAAACTAACAATAGCTGTTTGTTTAGTTTTTCTTCATGCGTTGTCATTTGAGCATTGGGTTGTACAACACCTTTATGGTTGAAACTCTGATGTATAGTGGTGGCCAAAATGATTAGAACTAGTATTTTCACCAGCTAAAAAATGGTTTTAAGTCAGTTATTTTACTGTAGTGTGTCAGTAGAAAATATCAGTTTACATTTCAAAACATTCATTTTGCTATCAATTGTAATAATCTGGTGAGTTTTTTTGTTTGCTCAAGGAGTCTGACAAGAGCCAGTGCTCACACAGAGATCTGATCTCATAATCATCGAGTCTGTCTGGAATGACGTGAAGAAACAGAACAAAATGACTCAATCCAGAAGAACCGCCGCAATGTCTCAAAGATGCTTCAAGAAACCTACCCGCAAAGCTACAATACTGTTAAACGTTTAGGCATTTGTGTAAAAATGCTGTAAAATAAGGGTGCTGTCAAAAATAGATTTTCCTTATCAATTAACTTCTTTTAACTAAATTAAATCAACATTTGGTGTGACCATCCTTTGCCTTTAAATGAGTAGTTCAGTTTCAGAGCAAAAATTTACAGATAATGTACTCACCCCCTTGTCATCCAAGATATTGATGTCTTTCTTTCTTCAGTCGTAAAGAAATTATGTTTTTTGAGGAAAACATTTCAGGGTTTCTCTCCATATAATGGACTTCTATGGTGCCCCCGAGTTTGAACTTCTTAAATGCAGTTTAAATGCAGCGAAAACATTTACAATTTATATACTTTTTAATCTCTAAACAGAGTACACACAGAGCTAGATTGTTTTGCTAGATAAGACCCTTCTTTCCTCGGCTGTGATCGTTTAGAGCCCTTTGAAGCTGCATTTTGGAAGTCCAAACTCAGGGGCACCATAGAAGTTCATTATATGGAGAGAAATCCTGAAATGTTTTTCTTCAAAAAACTAAATTTCCTTGTAAATGAAGAAAGAAAAACATGAACATCTTGGATGACAAGGGGATGAGTGCATTATCTGTACATTTTTATTGTGAAATTGAACTACTTTGAAGCAGCTTTTGCCCAATAGGTGGACTTGCGCATAGTTTTATAAGTAGTTTTGCAGGTCGATCTCTTGAAGCATCTTGGAGATGTTGCCACAGTTCTTTTGGATCTAGTCTCAGTTTTTTCTGTTTCTTCATGTTATTCCAGACAGACTGGATAATAATGAGATCAGATCTCTATGTGGAGCACTGGCTATTGTCAGACTCCTTGTGCAAACATAAATCTCACTGGATTATTACAATAATGGCAAAATGAATGTTTGGTAATGTAAACTAATATTTCCTACTGACACACTACAGCAAAACATAGGAATAACTGACTTAAAACATTTTTAGCGGGTGGAAATACTAGTGTGCTAATAATTTTGGCCACCACTGTATTTTATAAATGTAGTTTGGTTGCATAAGCCTGGCACCTCAAACCAACCATTAGTGTTTATTCTTCACCAATAGTGCACAAAATGTCAACAGAAAATCCCCTTCTTAATTATGATATTGTAGTGGAATTCCTGTTATTTAACTTATAAGTATGGTCTCCAGGAGCAGAAGTGCAACCAGACTAACCTTAAAAGCATGTAAAACCAGCTACTGTTCCAAAACCCAGATCTTGGTTTTCCAGCAGGGTCCAGAACAAACTGAATTTGTAGGTATGTACATTCCAGTTTAAACACATTGTATTTACTGAAGATCTGTGTGTATGTGTGATGTAGAAAACCATATAGCGGAGTGCACAGCAGAGAGCTACATGCTGCAATGGCAGAGAGGTCACATCTCCAACTATCAGTACCTACTTCATCTAAACAATTTAGCAGACCGCAGTGTGAATGACCTTTCCCAGTATCCAGTGTTCCCCTGGGTCATCAGTGACTACAGCAGCACACAGCTAGGTCAGTCTGTCTCTAATACATACACACTCCTGAGAACACTATTCACACACACTCATACTGAAAAAAATATCTTTTTTTTTTTCCAGACTTGCTAAACCCTGCATCATTTCGAGATCTCAGTAAACCAATTGGAGCTTTGAACACAGAGCGACTGGAGAGATTATTGGTGAGAAATCCACTAATTACAGACAGATATTCCTCATCATTATATAAAAATAATAGGCGTGTATGATTTGTTTTTTATCTTGTGTGTATATGTGTGCGCATTGCAGGAACGCTACAGAGACATGCCTGAACCTCGTTTTATGTATGGCAGTCATTATTCATCACCTGGATATGTGCTTTTCTACCTTGTCAGAGTTGGTAAGGATTTGTTTGTCTGTCTGTCTCAGATTAGTCTCTTTCTTAATGCATCTTTCATAGAAACACTTACCTTTATCAATTTCGTTCTTTGTCCTTTTGGCTAATTTGAAAGTATTAGTTAGTTTTAAGCTTATTTAGCACTATTTGGACAGAAGTAGTTGAAATAAAGTTTGAGTTTACTTTATTGTATACCGATTTGGATGGGACGGGTAACAATAGATGAGAGTGTCTTATCTAGATTTTAGCAAGTAAATTCAAGCTAATTTCTCACTCCATCTTGATGGATGATGTTATGAATGAAATCTTGGGACAAAAACAGGTGCAGTCTAGCCAATGGAAGGACAGTTTTACTTACATAAACTTTGGTACATTTTGAAATGTTGCCTTGAGAAAGCAAAACAAAGGAGAAAAAAACAAAATTAAAATAATGTATGTCTCTGTTTCAGAAAAAAGCATGCAATGTGAAGGTCTGAAAATGCCTGAAGTGATAGCTTTGGGCGATGCAGTGTTTGATGACATGTCTTTTGCATTCTTGCAGCTCCAGAGCACATGCTTTGCCTACAGAATGGACGATTTGATCATGCAGACAGAATGTTTAACAGGTATTGGCACAGACCAGCACACAAGCACACGTATACTGAAAAGCATTTGTTTACGTTAAAGGTTGTATCAGCGATTTCTAGCCTAAAACATAAAGTGTCAATTTCAGCTTACCTTTCTTCAGGATCCGCTCGCTGCCTGCCCCATAAATTGTCTGTGAAAAAACCGCGTCTCTCTGGTCAGCCTAGGGTCTGAGATATGCCAAAAAAACAATCGGCACTACCAACCTTTCCACACAAAAACAAACAGTGTTCCAACCAATCAGCGTCAGGAGTTTGGTGTTGTGGACTTTCGCGCCGCCTCTCTCACGTCCCAGCACCAGTAGGAAAGTCCACAACACCAAACCCCTGACGCTGATTGGTTGGAACACTGTTTGGTTATCTGTGGTGTGTTGATAGCGCCGATTGTTTTTTTGGCATATCTCGGACCCTAGGCTGACCAGAGAGACGCGTTTTTTTCACAGACAATTTATGGGGCAGGCAGCGAGCGGATCATGAAGAAAGGTAAGCTGAAATCGACACTTTATGTTTTAGGCTTGAAATCGCTGATACAACCTTTAATGTGCATTTGTGTATATAGTGTTGGTGAAACGTGGAAGAATTGTTTAGAGGGAGGCACGGATTTCAAAGAGGTGAGTTTTTTTCTATCATATTGCAATACTGATTTTTATTTTTTAGTTTTAAATAATTCAGTGTGCTGAAATGGACTATTTTGTGAACTGGTCCAATTGTAAGTCATTCAATAAAGTACTTGGTGTGTTTTTATCTGTGTATTTACAGCTGATTCCTGAGTTCTACAGAAGTGACAGCAGCTTTCTGAGGAATCTGCTAGGTTTGAATCTGGGCAGGAGGCAAGGAGGAAGCCGAGTTGAAAATGTTGAACTTCCTCCTTGGGCATCAGGTGCACATTCTTTCTTGTCTCCTTCTCAGTTTATTTTTTCTGTCTGACCTTTAAAACATGGGAAAAGGGCTTTTCAAGTTAAATTGAATCAAAAAAGATATTTTATGTACTCATTCTTATGCCTTAAGCAACAGTGGAAGTTGTGAAAGCAGTTGGTTCAGCTTGTCTGTATCAAAATTGTCAAGTCTGATTCATTTCCACAAATCATTCGAAAAAAGTTGCAATTAATTGGTTAAAAGATAATTAAATAAAATTCACACAAAATAAGTATGTTTTTCATTTAATCGTGTGGAAAACATGCTTAGTTTTGAGTATATTTGTAGTTCTTACATTAGCTCAAGCAGTCTAAAAAATTGTATTTCTTTTAAAATTATAGTTAATATTGAGATATCTACAGAATTGCATCTCTTACCTGAAAAATATTAAGATAATCAAGATCATTTGTGTCAGCCTGGGGAGAAAGCTATTGTAATAATGTAAATTATGTAAAAAAATAATGTGTTTTCGAACCACCAGGCATTAGAACATGATCTAGTGCACCCCCAAAACAAAATAAAGACTTTGTAAAAGAGCATAATAGGACCCCTTTAAAGAGTTGATTCAAGTGCCTGGATCCCAGTGGTGGAATGATACCCTTCATTATGGCAGTTTGCTTCAACTTGCTCCATCCTCTACCTCAGTGGTTCCCAATCCTGGTCCTGGAGAACCCCCAACACTGCTCATTTTAGTCTTTCAAATCAAACACCCCTGGTTCAACTCATCAGCTCATTAGTAATGACTCCAATTATATAGCTGAAACAATTTGGCAATTTTTGAATAAATGAAATTCAGATGGCTTTTACCATAATTTCTTAGTAGTATTTACAATGTTGTTTTGTTCACATTTCTCTGTGTTGTGTACATCTGCAGATCAAGATGACTTCTTGGAGAAAATGCGTTTAGCACTGGAGAGTCAGTATGTGTCTGAACACCTGCATGAGTGGATTGATCTGATTTTTGGCTATAAACAGAGGGGAAGTGAGGCTGTGGCCGCTCATAATGGTAAAAAAGACAAACGCAGATTGACATCAAGTCACGTTCAGTTATAAAACAAAGTTAAATATATGAAGGATTAGTATGTTATTGATATTATTTTATTATGAATAAATACAATGATGTCTACTATATTACAGTTTTCCATCCGTTAACATATGAGGGAGGAGTTGACTGCGATAGGTAAACTTAATTAAATTGAAATGCCTCTATAATTAAATGGCTCATGCTTGACTGCCTGAATATCTTTTTGATCCGATTTTTGTGTTTTATATTTGTCAGTGTACATTTGTCAGTGTGTATGTCTGTGTTTCTACAGTATTGAGGACCCAGATCAGAAAATAGCCATGCTAACTCAGATATTGGAGTTTGGACAAACACCACGGCAACTCTTTGTCACTCCTCATCCTCAGAGGATCACTCCACGCATCCACAATCTGTCAGCAACCCCCAGCCTCAGCAGCAGTGAGCTCTCACCAGGTATGACAGTGACAAGTACTGTGTTAATTGGGTTTGCTTCATTTTAGTGTTTACTTTAAAGTATGTACTAGCAGTGTGCACAGTAAGTGTGTTCCATTGCAGTGGTTTTAAACAGTGACCTTTGCCAACAGGATGTAGATGTGAGTGATGCGTCAACGTTGTTTAACGTGAACAAAATAAGCAGCGATAAGGATACTAAAAAATTCTAAAGTAAGCTTTGTTGAGACTGTAAGTCCAAATCCAGTTTTTGTGTATATCTGTCTGGAATCCAATCATATTTAGCGTTAACATTTAGTAGTGTAAACAACAACAAAAAATAACATGAAATGATTTTTACAAATCAGTTTCAAACTAAAATTCATGTCATAATACTATTGAAATTGCATTTCTGAGTCTGACCACTCAGATTGGATTTTGCATAGCTCATTTTCTCAAGCTACATAAAACTTAAAGGAGAAGTTTACTTAATTTGCTCCCCCCTTGTTATCCAAGATGTTCATGTCTTTCTTTATTCAGTCGTAAAGAAATTACGTTTTTTGAGGAAAACATTTCAGGATTTTTCTCTATATAGGGGACTTTTATGGTCCCCCGAGTTTGAACTTCCAAAATTAAGTTTAAATGCAGCTTTAAAGGGATCTAAACGATCCCAATTGAGGAAGAAGGGTCTTATCTAGTGAAACAATCGGTTATTTTCTAAAAAAAATGACAGTTTATATACTTTTTAACCTCAAATGCTCATCTTGTCTAGCTCTACATGAACTGTGTGTATTTTGGTTCGTGACAGTTAGGGTAGATCGAAAAACTCCCATCTCTTTTTCTCCTCCAACTTTAAAATCATCCTAAATTGCTGCAGAAGTACCGACCCAGTGTTAACATTCAGCATTCAAAGATGATCAAACGCCCTTTAGAAAGAAAAGGTAAGACAGCAATGTAGAATGATTTTGATGTTGGAGAAGAAAATGAGATAGAAGTTTTTCAACCTACCCTAACTGTCATGAACTGGAATACACAGAGTTCACGCAGAGCTAGACAAGAGGACTATTTTGAGGTTAAAAATTTATATAAATTGTATAAAAAAAGTATTAATAAGACCCTTCTTTCTCGGCTGGGATCGTTTAGAGCCCTTTTAAGCTGCATTTAAACTGCATTTTGTGCAAGTCCACTATATGGAGAGAAATCCTGAAATGTTTTTCTCAAAAAAAAACAAAAAACAATTTCTTTACGACTGAAGAGAGAAAGACATGAACATCTTGGATGACAAGGGGGTGAATACACTATCTGTACATTTTTGTTCTGGAGTGAACTTCCCCTTTATGCATGTTGGACGCTGTTTGTAGAAAACATCCTGTCTTGCAGAAAAAAGGTTGAGTTGTTGCGTAGTGCAAGTCAAGCAGAAAAAGACAATATACTGCTAGTCTACACACTGATTTGAGACAAAGCAGAGATAGCAGCACAGAATTCCGACTTCTGCGTTTCTGCCACTGCCTCATAAGAAGTATAATCCAGTGTGACAGCAACGTGTTGTCATGTTGACAACGTCTGTATCTCAAACTCTATTGCTGTTCTGGTTTTTAGCATTGGTATACCAACACAATTTCATTGCCATAGCAATGTATGTAGATAATCAGTAAAATGAAATAGCTTGACAGGACCCACAAATTGATATGAACCGTTCCGATACACAGTGATGACAGTCAATCACTGTCAGAAACACAAATAATCAGATTTGGACTGACATGCTGAAAAAGAGCTAAACTATTCTTAAACTACTCACCACAAACGATTCCAGCTGTTTCATCAGGGAAATGGCTCTGTGCTTGTTTTCTCCTTTGTAATCAAAGGACATTCTTTCCAGCAAATGTACCACTTGAAATGGACCTTATCCAACCACAGCTTCCGTGTCTCGCCATGCAGAGCTGGAATGGTCTCGTGCATCCTGATAGTTTAGGACATGTGTTTTGACCGCTTGTAATGTAGACAGTGGCAAATAGCATGTGTCGTTTTGCTATTGTATTATACATTTATGCTTTGATTCAATTATAATAAGGGATGTTTTGGTATTGACAATAGCTGCACTATTTAAAAAAATAGCAATAGCAATATTGTTTTAATACTACACATATGATATCATATAATCCAAGATATTGAACCAAAACATTCAAAAAATGATAGAGCTGACAACAATGGAGAGAATTGTCAGGACAAATTTGCGCAAAACAGCACAGTTGTACTCAAGCCAAATCATTGTTTAAGTGTAAACGCAATACAAAAATTGAAGAAAAGAAAGAAAAAGCATAAAAATGGCAAGCAAGTGTTTTGAGCTGGCAAATTGTATGCGAAGAGTGACTATTTTATCTCGCACAGTAAAACGCAACCTGCAACTGTCTCTAATTTTATATCTTAGAACTCATACACTCATACTCATATTACAACGGTTTTCCCATGACAGTTATTTTAAAGTGGCTTGAATATAACTACACCCTTATCATTTAGTATATGTGGAGCCATGAATATGCAAATTAGACTAATTTTCATTGTAAATAGTGTCAATTTTTTTAATCCTACTAATGTTATAAGAGCACCTCAGAAAACATTATAAACATATATAATAATGAAATGAATGACCCTTTAAATTAACAGTAACCCAGATTGCCCTTTTTTCACAAGGGTGCCAACAGTATTTGATGGATGGCTATGTTTTGTGTAGCTTCTCCTAGTTTGGAGTCATTTGAAGACCTAACTGAGGAGAGTAAGAAAATGGCTTGGAGCAACATGAACAAACTTGCATTGCAGTCTCGCCACAAAATACACAAGGAGTGAGTATCTGTTGAGTTCCTTATTTGTGTAATTGTGTTTGAAAGCAAAGATTATTATAATTGGGTCTTTAAATCTACATTTCACCCTGTTATTTTGGTTCTGCAGAGCAGTTACAGGCATTGCTATGACCCTCAGTGGGGATTCCATCTTCTCAACTTCTCAAGGTTAGGAATTCATCAGTTATTTAGTCTCATTAATCTATAACAGATGCCCACAAATTAGCTGAGATTGATTGCTCAGAATTTAAATGATCACCTCTCACAGGAAGCATAAGCAAACATGTCTTTTATCCTCACATAGACTCTACATTGAAGATGTTCTCAAAAGAAAATGGACTGCAAAGAAGTGTGTCCTTCTCGAATATGGTAACCTTTCTAGAGATTGTAGTTAACAGTGGCCCCAAAAGGTAATTAGACTTATGCCGCACTTAAAAAAAAATCTATTTAATTGCATTAAAACAATGAAGCATACAATAGTTTTTATTTTTTTACACCAGATTCAGATCATCAGCTCCTTAAGAGAGAGCTCCATGAACTAAACTGAGTGTGTCTGGCTCTGTCCCCGTCAATCTGGATAAATTTAATCTTTTTTTTACTTTCATCCACTCTGAGATGGTGTTTTTGTCCAGTGAAAAGTGAGCTTTTTGAAGATGCTGTTTTCATGTTGTAGCGTGGACTGATAAAAAAAGAAGAAAGAAACGGTATTCAATTTTTCTTTCTTTCTTTCTTTTTTTTTTCTTGAACCAAGGTGGTTTTATTCGCCAGTGAGTGGGACTTGGAACATTGATTTTTTTTTTTTTTTTTTTTTTTTTTTTTAAGTAAAGTTTTATTAAAGTGTAACATATTTTAAAATTTAAGTATGGCTTAAGTGTCTAAATATTTTTTGGGGGGCCACTGTGTCATCGCCATGGCATAAAAGCTTATGTTACCTCTAACTAAAACCTACATTTTTCTCAAATTACCCTTAAGGCACTGTCCTCCTGTCTGATGCTGCCTGATGATAAGATTGTTGTGTGCTCCTCCTGGGACAACAATGTGTAAGCAATACTGTAGTAACCACAATCATATCCATATAAATCTTATCAATTTAACAAATTTCTAAATTTCTCTCTATTTTTTTTATCACTTTTCCTCCATTTTTTTCTGTTTACCTACTCTTCGATCTCTTTCTTGTTTCCTGCAGATATTTCTACTCAATTGCATATGGGAGAAGACAAGACACTTTGATGGGTCATGATGATGCAGTTAGTCATATTTGCTGGAGGGATGACAAACTTTACACAGCATCTTGGGATTCTACTGTGAAG
Source organism: Garra rufa (assembly GCF_049309525.1). Lineage (NCBI taxonomy): Eukaryota > Metazoa > Chordata > Actinopteri > Cypriniformes > Cyprinidae > Garra > Garra rufa. The sequence goes on along the minus strand of NC_133363.1, from coordinate 14,356,230 downwards.
GTATTTTCAATTAATCCAGCCATGTGTGCTTTCTTGCAAAACATTAAGGAATAAATCTAAACTTAGTTTTAACTCTATGAGCAAAGCTAAGTGTACTGTACGGTTACCAAGGACACCTTTTTATGTGGTACTAAATGTTTCATATTTCATGTTTCATATTGCACTTATGACATCTGTACTTAACTTTAAGCATCTTACAAAAAAATTATAGTGGCATATTCTAACTAATTTAGCTTTCCTTTTCATATAGCTCTGATGAATAAATATACTTCAAAACAAATAGCAGTTCTTATATGTACATCACCTACTCTTTCTATTGATTTGCTACTTTCTCTGTTTTACTTCAACAGATTTGGAAATGTGTAGCAGATGACATCTCCAGTAATAAAAGGAGTCGATTTGACCTGCTTGCTGAATTTGAACATGAGGCCGGGGTTGGTACTGAGGAATGCTTAAACTACAATATAAGCAGCTGTGTCAGACAGCTGATTATTGTTAAAATATCTGATAAAAGTAAAAGTTTGGTCTCTTAGCTTAGTCTTTTAAACCTGCCATACACTGTAGTTTTATTTTTATTTAACAGATCGTAGACAAGGCAAGGAAGATGTACAGAATTCATGTACTGTATAACAAATTGTATCAGAGACATCTAGCCATGATGCGCCATTGACTAAAGCCAGTCATATACCTGACAATAAGCACTGCACAAGAAGTTCATTTTAAGAAATGAACAAAGTGTCATAGATGAGTTAGAACTTAGTTTGAAAAAACAAACAGTACAAACCGGAATAGAAAGGATTCTATTTTTAGATTTCTCTCTTTAGCTTTTTTCAAGGAGCACAATTTTTTTTTTTTTACTGAAAAATGAACAATACATAATATTTAAGTCTAAGGTAAAGTCATCTACATTAAATTACATCATATTTGTCCCAAATTGTTGTATAGTGCGTTGCAGGAATGCATGTTTCGCCTGAATAAAGCTATAACTCAGTAGTGGCTAGCTAGATTGGACTAGTTATTGCTTTGCATATCCCCCAAAAAATTCACTAAAATGTTATTCTTTGATTTATATTTCCTTTCATTACAAGATCTTGAGTAACTGGGTTAATTGGTTGAGCTTGACAAATTCAGTATGCAAAATTGAGAAAATGTGAGTGAGTTTATTTGCTTGTCTTTCCACCATGCTATACAAAGTGTCTAAATGATGTCCATGCCACAATTTTGTAAGAATATCGTATTTTTTTTATATATATAGTGTTAGTCTTGTAAGTTTGTACACAAAATTAAATTAAGGGATTAAAATGTAATGTCATAAATAATTCTCCACAGGTAATTGGGTATCAGTTTTAACAGATTTTAATCCTGTTGTGTTATATAATTCTGTATCATCAAATGGTTGAATGAGGCATATATAATAATTCATTCACTAAAGAACATGTAAAAGTTGTACATTGTACATTTATGGGTGCATTTATGCCATTTGGGCTCTGTTAAAGAGAAGTGCCTTTATATTATTTTGTCTAAAATGTTAACATTTATCTAATTTCTACATTGTATATACTTATGTATTTACAGGTTAATACTTTAGATCTCAGCCCAGCTGGCACACTTTTGGCAACGGGTACTAAAGAAGGAACACTCACTCTTTGGGACATTGCCAACCCTCTCCCACTAAATCAGCTGACCTGCCATTCTGGAAAGATTCACCAGGTAGCCTTCAGCCCTGGTAAGTGTGTAATGTATATTTATGTAGGAAGATTTATCAAGATCTTTGACTTTTTTTGGTGGTTGTTTTTGTTTCTTTGAGGGGGAATTTTGTAAAATTTCAGGTAACACTTTACAATAAGCGGTTTGTTATCACTCTGTGAATAAACAATACATTAATTACACTATTTATTAATCGTTTGAATGTTTGTTAATGAAAATACAGTCGTTCATTGTTTGTTCATGTTAGTTCACAGTGCATTAACCAGTGTTAACAAACAAAACTTGTGATTTTAATAATTAACTAAGATTAATAAATGCTGTGGAAGTGTTGTTCATTCTATGAAATCTATTCATTCTAACTAATGAACCTTATTGTAAAGTATTACCAAATTTCCTGGTTTCAGACAGCAGACATATACTGAGTGTTGGGGAGGACTCGTGTTTGGTGGTTACAGATGTGCAGACAGGCATGCTCATCGCTACTGTACATGCAGAGCTAGAGCAGAGGTGACCAGAACACACACAGTATATGTTGCACAGTGTTTCATGTTAAGGAGCTACATGTAGAACATCCTATATTTTCCAATTCATATAACACTTTTCTTCTTTTAGGTGTTTCTGTTGGGATGGTAACACTGTGTTGTCTGGAGGGGTGTCAGGAGATCTCAGTGTATGGGACCTCCTTAGCAGTAAAGTCATCCACAAGATACCTGCTGCTCATTCAGGTAAACACGCACCAGTGAGCAAAGTGAGTCTGACCAGGGGTGTGTTTCCAAAAAGCATCATTAGTCAACTATGGTAACAAATTCTGCTGAACTCTGTTGGTAACAAAGGAACCTGTTACCATAGTTTTTTAGTTTTTTAGTTTTTTTTACGAAATGAACCCCTGGTCTGACCAACTGTCGTTGTTATTCTTGTTGTTATTCTGGTGTGTGAACAAAGCTTAAGTCTGCATCCCAACTTAAATGGAGTGACTTTATCATCTTAAATGCTATATATAAGCAAAAACCCACATAGTTTGCACTCTTCATGTGAAATATACACAATTTTTGACTTCCAGTTATGTTGGACATTGGTATATTGATAAACAAACAGTGTGATACCCAAAAATACATAACACACAAAATATTGACTCAAATAGTACATTTTCATTACACACACACACACACACACACACACACACACACACATATATATATATATATATATATATATATATATATATATATATATATATACACACACACACACACACACACACACACACACACACATATATATATATATATATATATATATATATATATATATACACATACACACACACACACACACATATATATATATATATATATACACACACACATATATATATATATATATATACATATACATATGTATGTATATATGTATATGTGTGTGTATATATATATATATATATATATATATATATATATATATATATGTATGTGTGTGTAATTAAAATGCTATTTTTCCCTCACTGTGCTTGAGGAAACTAGAATTTTGTCTATTAAGGAGAGTGGCTTAGAATTTAGTCAAAATACTTAATATTTTTGTTTAGTCATAATTTTGTCACTAACACTAACAGTCAAAAGTTTTTGAAGTTTTATTAGATCCAAAATACAGCAAAAACAGTAACATATTAAATGTTTTTTTTTTAAATAACTGTTTTCTATTTGAATATATTGTAAAATGTGATTTCAAAGCTGAATTTTAGCATCATTACACCAGTAACATGATCCTTCAGAAAACATTCTATTCTGATTTGCTGCACAAAAAAAACTAATTTTTATTGTTAAAAACATCTGAGTAGGATTTTTTCAGGTTTCTTTAAATAGAGAGTTCAGAAGAATAGCATTTATCTGAAATAGAAATCTTTTATAGTATTATAAATGTCTTTATCGTCACTTTTGATCAGTTTAAAGCATCCTTGCTAAATATATATATTTTTTTTATATTTTTTTTATCATTTCTTTTCCAAAAAAAAAAAAAGAACTGACTCCAAGCTTTTGAATGGTGAGTGTATCATTTTACAAAAGCTTTTCATTTCAGATAAATGCTGATCTTTCGGTCTTTCTATTCATCAAAGAATCCTGAAAAAACATACTCAACTATTTAAAATATTGATAACAATAATAATAAATGTTTCTTGAACGGCAAATCAGCATATGATTCCTGAAGGGTCATGTGACACTGAAGACTGGAGTTATGATGCTGAAAATGTAGCTTTTATCACAGGAATTTTTTTTTTTTTTAATTTTCTTTATTTTAAATAGTATGGATTAAATAAATGCAGGCTTGGTGAGCAGAAGAGACTCCTTTAAAAAAAAAAAAAACATTAAAAATCTAGCTGTAGTGTACACTCTTAAAAAGAAAAGTGCTTGGAAAGGTTCTTCAGAACCATTTTCGATTTCACAAGAAACCATTCAGTCAAAGGGTCTTTAAAGAACCATCTCTTTCTTACCTTTTTATAATCTGAAGAACCTTCTTTCGCCACAAAGAACATTTTGTGAAACAGAAAGGTTCTTCAGATGTTTAAGGTTCTTTATGGAACCAATTAGACAAGAAAGGTTCTTCTATGGCATCATAAGGCACCTTTATTTTTAGGAGTGTATGTAGCACTCTGTGTAGGTAACATTACAGATTTTGGAACAGTGCTTCATATTAACCTGTGTGTCTTTAATGCAGGTGCAGTTACGTGTATGTGGATGAATGAACAATGCAGTAGTATCATCACAGGTGGTGTGGACAAACAGATCATTCTTTGGAAACCAGAGTATTAACTGTAACACTTCAATAAGGTTTGATAAAACAATTCGGCAATCTTTGAGACCGTTCAGGCTAAGGTCCATTTTCACCATGTGACAATTTGAACAGTACAGAAATCCTCTAAAATAGAAATCTAGACAATGTATTTGATATATTTGTTTTATGAGAAGGTTGGTAAAATAGATTGCACGGTTTTAAGTAACTGTAAGCACCATAAGAGTTTTACACTGTTATTTAGTTTTTTTTATTATTATTATTATTATTATTATTATCTGAAGAACTGAAACTAGCTCTGTTTGGTAACTGGCATTTTACCAAAAGATATGGATGTCCTATTTGGCTCAGTGATTTTTTTTCTTCTTCTAATATTATACATGTATAACATTTGCCATGTCAAATCTCTTTCAAAACCTGCAGAAACAGGAACAATTCATATGATTTATAAAAGACAATCAGTTATTATGATTGTTGTTATTATTATTGCTTCTTTTGATAAATGTAATCAGCCAAATCATAATTATTAAAAATCATAATACATCATGCTCACAAATTTTACAAAGTTCTGAGATTAGCTAGACACCTTTATTACAGGTGACTGAGGAATGTTCAGAACAGAAGTATTAAGTAGTTAAATATAGAACATGTTTGATCTACTGAAGGTTTGCTCCAGACTTTTTGAGCGATAAATATTTAATGGGATTTTTTTTTTATGTGCCTTAGTTTTTAATCATTTGAACTTGAGCATTACTATTAATGCCCACTCTTTAAATATGCTTGCATGTTCAGCTTAAATATATACATTACTTGTATGTAATAATTTTTATGTATGAGAATAAGTTAAAGTTAGTGGAAAACATTCTGCAATATAATAAACTATAGCGTTACATACAACAGGTTATATATGCATTTGTGTATATACAAATTTTATATTTCATACACTGTTATTTATGTTACAACAATGCCTTGAAAAATGCTCTTCAGTGAAGAACATTTTGTTATATATTTAAAAATATATATACAATATAAGTTAATATTACAAGATTATGCAATATTCTGTAAACCCTCAATGAGCTCACAAGTTATTAAAGGGATAGTTCTCTCAAAAATTAAAACAGTCAACCCCCATGGTTTTCCAAACCTAAATGTGTTTATTCTTTGGAACACAAAAGATGATATTTTGTTAAAATGTCAACTTTTTTCTACATACGGTACAATGAAATTGCAGTTCCAAGTTCCAATTCTCCAGTGTTATATGAAATATCATCTTTTGTGTTCTGTGGCAAAAAAGAAGTGAAGAAATGCATACATATAGTTGTGGAACCACATGAGGGTGAATAAATTAAAACTGAATTTTATTTCTGTGTAAACAATTCTTTTAACTGCAAAAAAGTTGCAATTTATGTTTGGACTATGTTTTACTATGCTAGGTTTGTGTATTAGACTTTTTGTTCTGTATGTTTTGGGTTTTATTGTTTGCTTTTTTTTTTTTTTTTTACTTAACTATGTATTTTATTGCCTTGTGGGGGAAAATTGCTGTAATTCCAAAATGTCTTTACAAATGCACAAAAGATGTTTGTTTTTTCATTTATGTTGTACTGGGCAGTTATTTCTTTTAAAAGACTTTCTTTGTTTTTTGCAATAAAAAGTTATGTTCAATATGCAAAGATACAGTTTAACACTCTCCTTATTCTTCTTATATGTTTGCATTGTTTAACACTTCCTATTGGTGTGTTCATTTATATAGCATTATAAAGCTTTTATAATGAATTTGGTACTCTTCTTTGTAGAACTGCTTCAGTCACATTGGAGGGTTTTCGAGCATGAACTGCCCATTTTAGTTCCAGCTTCTTAGTTGATTTCAAGACATTGACTAGGCCGCTCAAATGTTTTGAACCATTCAGAGCTAGACTATATGCTTTGGATCACTGTCTTGCTGCAGAATCTAATCAACAAAGTCTGAAGACTGAAATTTTCAGTGAACAGAATTTAACTTTTACAAGTTGCCCAGGTCTTGAAGCGGCAAATCATCCCTACACCAGAACACTCCTGCCAACATGCTTGACTGTAGTGATCATTCATTGATTATTTGGTCCCAATGTAACATTTCTGTTTCAACTTATCATTCCACAAAACAATCTCCCAAAATGTTTGAGGATCATCAAGGTTGGGATTAGCAGTGGTTTTTGTCTCGCCACTCTTCTGAGGATGCCATTTCTAAGTCATGAATAGTGACATTTATCCATGCAAGAGAGGCCTGCGGTTCTTTCAGTGTTGACCTTGGGTCTTTTGTGACTTCCTGGATGCGTCGTCACTGTGCTCTTGGAGGAATTTTGGCTTCTGGGAAGGTTTGCTTCTGTGTTGAGTTTTTTTCCATTTGGAGATAATGGCTATCACTGTGGTTCTTTGGAGTCCAAGAGCCTTTAAAATAGTCTCTGGTTTTCGCAGCTGTAAGGATCAAATATACTGTACATGAGAAACTTAATTTAAGGAAACATATTTCTTTAAATTTTCCAGTGGTTCAATCACTCTCTAAACTGAGATGAATGTGAATGCATCTAATATGTACTATACTTTTCTAAATTAGGACAAAGTATTTAGACACTTCCAGATCATCCAGTGTTAGTGCAATGTGACAATATTTAATGTGGTAAAATACAGCTGTGGTATAATTGTGTGAACTTGAGGAAACTGCATATCCCTTAAACATAATTGCAAAAAACATTTTAAAAGTTAGCTCTGAGAAAAGCTATAGCATTGTTTGGGTTGGTATTTTATCTTGTCTAATGCATTAAAAAAACATACATTTTAAATGTGACTATAGATTTCCAAATAATGTTTACAGCAGTTCTTATCAAGATCCTTTGTAATTGTTTAATACACTGTAAAACTTTACATGACCACATATTGTACAAAAGCATCTCATTTTGAAATGGAAACATCCAATGCTTCCCAACTTATAGGGATCACCAGAATAGTTTTAAGAAGCACAGATACGAAGTGTAAATTGACCTTAAATTTTTGGAATGAAGGTAAAAATGTTTGAGTGACTAGTCATCCTCCCTTATTTGCTTTATTCCAATAATTTAACAACTGAACAATTGGCAAAGGGGAAAGGAAAGGAAAGGTCAAGTGGTTAACACATTTAAAAAATGTGACTGCTTCTTTTCCACACCTGCTGCATGAGGCTTATATTTGTCCAGAGGTCAAACAGAACAGTAACAGTTACATAACTGACGAGTCATGATTGTTTTTTTTCCGCTGCACATGCCAGTGCATTAGACAAACGTCAGTCTTTGCAATTAAATTTTCATTTATTCAATGCAGATTAAAAAGATAGATTATAGATTTAATAATCTGTACATAAACTTTTTTTTTTCTTTTCCTAATGGAGTTTGGGCACCTTTATTGCTGGATTGAACAGGCACTATTAAATGAGAACAAATCTTGATTAATCTGGATGATGTAAAGCTGCTTCATAGCTGAATTGAATCTTCACATTGACAGTTATTAAACTGAATAGAATCAACATTGAACTGACTTGAGCTGAATAATGAAATTGCTTCCCTTAGAACTGCTTATAGCTAAATGAAACTCATTGAATTTCACACTGTTATTGTTCATTATTCCTTGATTACTTTACGAATCAACATAAGACTACACTTGCATACTTACATTCATATTCAGCATTGTCAATTTGGAGCTTGTTTGAAAATGTTAAGGTGTTTTGTGCCCAACACTTTAAGCTTTGTTTCTGTATTGATAGTGATAGATAAAAATAAACCAATGAAATAAAAGGTTAAACTTGCAGAAGTTTCCACAGCCTTTTTGCGTTGATAATTTGCTATTTAAAGAAATGACATTCAGATGTCATTCATTATCAAGTAATGTGACGGTAGTTATCTCCTTCCAAAGCCACACTCTCACTTCGTGTGTCTGTGCGCTGTGAGTCGGTGGCAAAACTGTTGCACGGAGGGTGTGGAAGGGCGCACTCAATAACAAACCAAAAGCACCGGCGAAGGAAGATTACGTGTCGCAATTAGCGCCCACTGTAATTGTAACATAGTTACTGTAGGTCATTCAGATGCGCGTAGCAGCTGAACAGATGAACGGGATATCTATTTTAGGACTGTTCTGAAAGTCCTTGTCCGGTTCGGAAGAAATTACTGCAGCGGTGTGTCCTGCTCTTGAAGGTGCACACAGAGGAACATGGCTTCTCCAACATCACCGTACGGAGCAGACCTCCAGTCTCCAACAGCACAGAACCAACCTCCAAAGGTAGAGGACATGCGAGTTGTATTGACTTTACAAATGCGCTAACACGCTGCATGTATGATGTCAGAGCGCAATGCGTAGTCGTTGATACAGAATGTGAAATTGGGCATTGAGTGTTAATCTTTTTTTTTGGCACTTAAGTTTAAATCGATTAACAGTTTGTAGACCCAGTGACAGTTTTATTATTTACGTAATGACACCCACCTGTCCTGGGACGTTTATGGTAGGTAAACTAAAGTCATACTGTGCATAAAGAGAGCAATGACAAGGCAATTATTATGGGAGGCATTAATGTATGATCCCATTAAAACACTTGCGAACATTACTACAAACATGGTCATTTTTTAAATAGATGAACCCAACAGCAGTGGAGCTTTTCATGATGGACAAAATTGCTGTTGGTCCTCTAATTGGGATTGAGGGATAATGTACATTTTCTGAAAAGATGTATTTATTTGATCAAAATGCCAATGCTAAATTATATTGAATTAAATTATATTAATGAATTATAGCATAAAGTAAAACATAGGGATGGAAGAGGGGTTGCACAAAATATAAAAAACCCTGAATGGCTAATAGCTAAATGTCTAAAATAGGGTTTATCTTACTTCTAGCGTTAGTTTAATTTTCATTTTCTCTCTGGTTTGGAGTAGAAATATGATCCAGACTTGTTCTTCACTTGATTCACAAGTTTTTTTTTTTTTTTCTGTAGAATTATGTGGTATTGATAAATCTTTATTGCTGAATATTATTTAATTTTTTGCTTCTTTTCGTAATCTCTTAGTACTCTCGTTTAATCTCAGAATTGAAGAAATATTGATTGATGCACATGCCTCTTTAATTTAAATGTGGTTGCGTCATAGATGTCAACTTAAGTGTTGTTTGTGTCTTTAAAGGGTTAAATCTAGGGCTGCAACAACGAATCGATAAAATCGATAAAAATCGATTACTAAAAGCGTTGGCAACGAATTTCATAATCGATTCGTTGTGTCGCGCGACGCAGAGACATTTGGTTGTTATTATATATGTATTTAAAAAAAATTGAGCGCAGAGCGGAGTGGACACATTCGGTCTCTCTCCCGCACTGATGCCAGCAGAGTTCGGCACCTCATAAGCTGTGTTTCCATCCAAACATTTGAGCATAAAGCACCGTTTCTACATTATATATATATATGCTGCCCCGATTTATATCAAACATGTTTGATATTTAAGCCTACTTTGGCTAGCGTACTTTCACAGCAGCCAATGCTCAATCGCAAAACAGCTGGTGTACGGGTCGTTGGATAGTGGAGATGGAGAAAACTACTTCTATAGTTTTTGTAACACTGTCTGTCTGTATAATGTGTCGAAAACATACCACAACCGTAAGGAGAAAGAGGAGCTCTGCTGAGGTGAAATCGTCTCAGTTTTGAATAGGGCTGTGATGGTGGCACGTTGTTTTTTTATATATAGCCTACACTTCAGTCAGCTAACAAGCAGCCTAAAACCGCTAAAATAAATCAAAGAAATAATATATTTAATTAAGAAAGTAGCCTAAGAATATTATATAGGTTATTAAACAAACATTCCTTGTAAAAATGTCCGACAGCTTATCAATTTTTGGCCGACTGAATTTCCAGTCCGACTGTCTTTTTTTCTCTTTCTCTTCCTCATTACACAGCTGCTGATTTTAATAGCAAAGTGATTACATTTATTTTCGTTCCTTTAGTTTATAAAGTTAATTTAGAGATATATTTGGAACACTTTTTGTTTGTTAAATTCAAGTTTTTGTTTTTTAAAGTTATACCTAGCAAACAGCGGCAGACAGATCAAAAGCCTGCTTAATTCATCGCGATTTAAATTAAAATCCATTGATATAAAAAACTTAAAACATATCACAATATTAGTTTAATCATTCAATCAATATAAATCCAAAGTTTGTGCGGAGAGAAGCGCGCTTTGCAGCGCATGGAGATGCCAGTGCCATGTGGAATTTCTTTTTTGCTCATAAAGGTAGAGTAATTACCACCCGGGCCGGAACTGTAAAGGGTCTACCTTAGTTTGTGTGTACTAACAGTATCAACAAAATGTGCTCTTAAAGAAAACAAACAGAATACGCTTGATATCTTTGGTTTAAACAGGAGCGCTTCACAATAATTAACCGAAACCCAGGTAATTGCCTCACAAACACAATATCTATAGAAAGCTTTAAATTATTATTTTACTATAAAACGAAATAATTAAAATCGAAAACAAAACTCTTTCATTAGCTAATCCATAAAGATGCATTAGGCATTAATGAGCAGATGGCAGGATCGTCAATTTCATCTTTGCAACACTGAATCAGAAAATACTAGTTTATTAATAAGTAATTCGAATATTTTCTTAATTTTTGCCTTGACACATTCATGGTAATTACTTTTGCTGGGGCTTTGAGGCCAGTTTTGCGTGCATTTGAATGCGGAACTCTTCCGGTCGCTGCTGATGGCAGGACACTAAACACCGCCATGGCAGAATGAATGTAGCAGAAAGTTAGTCAAGTTATCCCGTTCCAGCGTGCAAAGTCACATGACTTTTTTAATGCGCACTGAGGAATTTAATTTGAGAGGCTTCTTGATGGGAAATGCAGCATGTACACCACAGCAAGCCGCTGTCTTGACGGATAGTAATTTTAGTTTATTTAGTCTATATATTTGGCAGATGTAGCATACATGTGTATGTTTTTTGTGTTAGTCCATTTTTATTTTATTATTATTATTATAACAGTTCAAGGAGCAACATGTTCGTGCACTTTCTAAAGATTTTAGTTCTGTTTTTGAATAAAGGGTTGTAAATCCCTTGTTTTTTTTATCCGATTCATCGATTAATCGGAAAAATAATCGACAGATTAATCGATTATTAAAATAATCGTTAGTTGCAGCCCTAGTTAAATCTGTGAGTCATGTGGGTTTCAGCAGGTGATGGCACAGTCATTAAAGTCTCCTAAGGAGGAGTCTGTGCTTAGCTCCATGGTGGCAGATTGCTTGGCAGCGCTGTCTGTCATAGGCACCGGTTTGCATAAACAAACACATAAAGTGATGGCACATGCATATTCATACTGTAGATATATTGGATGTTTAAAAGATCTAAACTGAAAATGTCTTTTTTTTCCATTTAAAATGGTGGAAGTAGTTTTGCCTGTGTGTGTGTGTGCGTGCGTGCGTGCGTGCGTGTGTGTGTGTGTGTGTGTGTGTGTGTGTGTGTACTGTACAAGTTTTTCCGCCATTTTTCCCCTCATGGCTCAGACCAAGGGGACTTTTTGCTGTGTACAGTTAATTGATGGAATCTTCCAGTGTTTGTAGTACGTAAAATATTACTTTTCACTAACCCACCAAAGATTGATTTACCAAAAAAATTCTGTCATTATTTTATCATCCTCATGTGTTTCCCATTTTTTTCTTTTAGGCAGAATGTTTAAGTTGCACTTTTACCATACAATGAAACAGGGTGTTGTATAGCCACCATCAGCTGTAGTCAGTTTCTAAGTCTATGATTGATGTGACTTAATAAGACCATATTGATAATGCATATTATATGGCACGTAGATGAGCCTAGAACATGAATGTACCGCCTTAATGCATTAAGCTGACATGTCAAAAAAGTGAAATTAATACAAAAAGAAAGAAAAAAACTTGTAACAGACACATTGCAGATGCAAACAGGAGTAAATACTCTATTTATTTTTTAGAGTGTGTTTAAAATAAAGATAACTTTTTATTTTATACTTATCAGGAGATTACCACTGGAATCAGATATCCACACATAAGATGAACTCAACAGATGCAAGCACAGTTGCATTTAGTACACAGATTTTTCTAATCTAGATAGAGAATTATGTCAAATATCTTTCTGAAATTGTCTGTTGATGAAGCATGCTGCCATATACAATTTCATGTAATCACCTAAAATAGATCTTGTTAATGAATAGTGCTCAAACACAAGCTTTATTCAAATGGTCTTTTTGTTAAATGAAGAAAACATAACAGAATGACAGAAATAAAGGTCAGTGACAAAAAGAATGGCAAGTCTGATCCTACATGTTTTGAGATTCTGGCTGCATTTGGGGATAAACTAACCTGTTAACCAGCCAATGACAGTTCAGTCAGCTTTAAAGGGGTCATAATAAGTGTACCAAATAAATTTGGTGTAATGCAATGTGTTTATGTGGTTTAGGGTTCAAAAATGCCCCTCTCTGCCCCGCCTTTCTGAAACAGGTTGATTTTTACAAATCTCATTGTTTTAAAAAACCTGGTGTGCACTAATTAGCCAGCTATCTAGTGCGTTGTGATTGGCCGAATACCTCAAGCGTGTGAGGGAAATGTTACGGCCCTTACCATATTTTAACTCTGTACCCTGACCTGACAAGACAAAGACAATAAATAATAAGAAAATAAAACTCATTATAAACGAGGCAGTTGTTGCAACCAGTGGGGAAATAATTACTGATTATAATGACTTAGCATCGCGGGATGCTCACTATATCATGTAAACATAAAACCATGTTCACGTCATTGTACGGTTTCATTTATTCTGCCTTTTCGCTTATTCGGCCAAACACCAAAAGAGCTTTTGTTGCTATTTTCAGCCAAATAATTTTGGTTAACGAACATTCGGTGCATCCCTACCATGTCTGCATTTGTGATAGTGATAGTAGAAACAACAAACAACAAGCGCTACACTACACTGAGTAAAACGTGTGTTTGAATAGTCAGTAGAAAATTCTTTAAATATGAAAACATACTTACAGGTCGTGAGTCAGATGTGCCAGACTGTCCTTGCAAAGCTGGAAGGACAGCAAACTCTCCCAGATTCAGAAAAACAGTCCTACATAAATTGTGCTGCACACACTCAAATATTTGAGTTGTACTGTTCAGGAACACAGTTTAACCACAGCTTTTTTAGTTGTGTCCTCTTTTGAGAGCTCAAACAAAGTAGTTTTGCCGACATGGCAGCGACATGGCAGCGGCTGCAACAATACTACAGCGAGAATAAAAGTTATGCCCTCTTTCTTTGAGTATATTAGCTTGTAAGCGCTCCAAAGACAAAGGAAAACATGAAATCGCATAATATGACCACTTTAAAGCTTGATGAGCAGAATGGCAAACAGCAACAAGGCCTCTCAGTGTAGCATTTTGTTTGGCTATTTAAGATGTTAATCATTTATCTGTCGCAAGGTTAATTCACTTTAATTGTGGAGAAAAGAGCAGCATGAATGTCTCATCTCTCTCTTAGTGTTAACCTGCTAATTTTTCTATGCAAGATTTTGACTCTTCATTTACAGTAAGGTCACCTGCAGTTCATCTGATTGACTGCTTTAACTTCTAGACTAGCAGATTTTTTTAAATGTAGGATGAAGTAGATTAGTTTGAGATTAAGGAAATTATTTAATCCACCCTCTTGGGGATCTTGTTAATCGGGAATATCTCAAATTGTTCACATGATTGTTTACAGCCCACTTTTAAAGTTCACAGACTGGGTGCATTTGTCTTGTTAGAAGCAAGCATTCATGAGCACTGCGGTACAATATATACGCATGTGTGTTTGTGAATGGCTCCTTGTTGGTTCCTTCCAGAACAAAGACACAGCCTTGTCTTCTTTGCTGTAAAACCATTTCATAGGGCAAGCCTTCTTCTTGGCTCTTCTGTTTCTGCTTCTTTGTGAAAATTCTTTCCCACTGACTAACTTCACAACAGCTTCAGTTTGTCACCAGTGCCAGTTAGACAACGGAACAAATGACTTTAATCATTTGTCCCAGGATGCATACTTATCCTATTCACTTTTTTTTTTTTTTGGATTTGACAATGCATTTTTTGAGATTTGTTCAAGTTTGTGTTTTTTTCCATCTTCAGGATCTTATTACTGATTATAATCAGTAATATAATGAAATGGCTATAAATAATTAGAATAATTATCTATTTTATTTTAGTTTAGTTTAGTTTAGTTTAGTTTAGTTTTTATTCTTTGCATCAGATGGTCCTGGTATGACTTATGAGTTTAAGCGCAGTGGTTAATATGACAACCTGTTATTTGCTGCCCTACTGTAATTTCAGCAGTCACCATCATTTACTTTGACAAATAGAAAAGAATATATATTTTTGCCTCCCTTATCATTTGTGTTAGTTCTTAAAGGGGTCATCGGATGCCCATTTTCCACAAGTTCATATGATTCTTTAGGGTCTTAATGAAAAGTCTCTAATATACTTTGGTTAAAAATTTTCAATAGTAGTGTAATAAAACACCCTTTTACCTTGTCAAAATCAGCTGCAAAATATCAGCTCATTTTATCGCTGTCACAGTTCTGTCTGTTTATGTACTTGGTTTCTCCCATTGTCTCCTCCTATCAATCTGTCTACTTTGGTTTAGTCCTCGTTAGCGTCATCCCCTTCACCTGTCTGTAATGATTAGTCACCATTTATAAGTCTGTCTCTGTGTTCAGTTCCCTGTCGGTCTTTCATGTTGTCTAACGTGTGTGGATTTACTCTGTGTTCCTACTTGTTCCAGACTGATTACTCTGAAGATTTATATTAAAGTTATCGTGTGTTTGTATCTCGTCTCCTGTCTCGTCCGTCCAGCACCAGCTCGTAACAATCGCATGGGCCCTTTAAATGCAAATGAGCTCTGCTCACCACGCCCCCTCTCTGCTGAGGGATTACAAGCTGTAATGTTTACTTTAGCCACATTTAGCCACGTTTAGCTGCATTTAGCTACGTTTATCGGCGAAACTTGCCAACAAGTACATTATTAAGAAAGGCCATTTGCAAAGATGCATAAAAAACCCTTATACTCACTTCTGCTGTGGGTGAAGCTGCATCACAAATGATTCACACAAATACAGAGGCATATGTAGATTGGGATCAGCGTTTTCCTTTTAAAAACGAAAGTAACGTTGTCCTCTGCCTCTTAAGCAGCTCAGATGTCAGGAGTAAATGACTACTGCTATGTTCATTATTACATCCAACAACAGAACACTTCAATCGCTCAATTAGTCTTCCTCTGCACCTGAGTCGACAAAATGGCGATCATATGCGGACTGTTTCAGCTCGGTGAGGGCGGGTCTAAGGTAAGGCACTCATGTCAATCAACTGTGTTTCGTCACAGCAACAAGAACCTGAGAATGACCTGATTTTAAAAAGGGGATATTACTTTTAAAGATTAAAAAAATGCCACTGGGTGGATTTTTACCCCCACTTAGATCTGTAATTTTCATTGTAGATACACCTTAACTGTGAGAGACAGGATCTAAAACAAAATCCAGAAATTCACATTGTATGATTTTTAAATAATTTATTTATTTTATTGCATGAAATAAATATTTGATACAATAGAAATAAAACAATAGAAATATAACTTAATATTTGGTACAAAAACCCTTCTTTATAATTACAGAGGTCAGACATTTTCTGTACTTCTTGACCAGGTTTGCACACACTGCAGCAGGGATTTTGGCCCACTCCTCCATACAGGTCTTCTCCAGAACTTTCAGGTTTTGGGGCTGTCGCTGGGCAACATGGAGTTTCAGCTCCCTCCATAGATTTTCTATTGGGTTCATGTCTAGAGACTGGATAGGCCACTCCAGGACCTTGAAATGCTTCTTACGGAGCCACTCCTTAGTTGCCCTGGCTGTGTGTTTGGGGTCATTGTCATGCTGGAAGACCCAGCTACGACCCATCTTCAATGCTCTTACTGAGGTAAGGAGGTTGTTGCCAAAATTTCGTCATACATGGCCCCATCCATCTTCCCCTAAATATGTTCCCCTTTGCAGAAAAGCACCCCCACAGCATGATGTTTCCACCCCCATGCTTCATGGTTGTGATGGTGTTCTTGTCATTGTACTCATCCTTCTTCCAAAAAGTTTTATTTTGGTCTCATCTGACCACATGACCTTCTCTCATGCCTCCTCTGGGCCATCTAGATCAGGGGTGTCCAACCCTGTTCCTGGAGATCTACTATCCTACAGAGTTCAGCTCCAACCCTGAACAAATACACCTGAACCAGCTAATTAATCTCTTAAGTAGCACTTGATAATTACAGACAGCTGTGTTGGAGCAGGGCTGGAACAAAAGTCTGCAGGTAGGTAGATCTCCAGGAACAGGGTTGTGCAGCCCTGATCTAGATGGTCTTTGGCAAGCTTCGTACGGGCCTGGACATGTGCTGGCTTGAGTAGGGGGACCTTGTGCGCACTGCAGGATTTTAATCAATGACGGTGTAGTGTGTTACTAATAGTAACCGTTGAGACTGTGGTCCCAGCTCTCTTCAGGTTATTGACCAGGTCCTCCCGTGCAGTTCCAGGCTGTTCCCTCACCTTACTCAGGATCACTGATACTCCATGAGGCAAGATCTTGCATGGAGCCCCAGTCCGAGGAAGACTGACAGTCATCTTGAATTTCTTCCATTTTCTAATAATTGCACCAACAGTTGTTGCCTTCTCACCAAGCTGTTTTCCTATTTTCCTGTAGCCCATCCCAGCCTTGTGCAGGTCTACAATTTTGTCCCTAGTGTCCTTAGACAGCTCTTTGGTCTTGCCCATAGTGGAGAGGTTGGAGTCTGATTGATTGAGTGTGTGGACAGGAGTCTTTTTTTACAGGTAACGAGTTCAAACAGGTGCAATTAATACAGGTAATGAGTGGAGGATAGGAGGGCTTCTTAAAGACAAACTAACAGGTATCTGCAATAAAATGGAAATAATTCTTTAAAAATCATACAATGTGATTTTCTGGATTTTTTTAAGATTCTGTCTCTCACAGTTGAGGTGTACCTACGATGAAAATTATAGATCTCCCCATTCTTTGTAATTGGGAGAACTTGAAAAACCTGCAGTGTATCAAATACTTATTTGCCCCACTGTATAACCGATCCACTTTAAAATGAAGTAAACAAAGGACAGTTCTTACTAACGCGGCCTGGAATTTAATGCAAAATAAATAAACGTTTTCTAACGTTGGGATCCGAAGGAAGGCAAGGCAAATACCGTTTTTTTTTGTTTTTTTTTCAACAAATTGGCACTGTAGAGCGTTCTGTTGTTTTCAGAGTCATCTTTATCATTTGGTTTCTGCATAGACCTGCACATTCGCCTCTCTGGTAAACACTATGCGCAAAAATTTGTTTGTCAGAAGTTGACAGCACCTTGTAGTTAATGGTTTGATAATAGAATTGTTTAAATAAAGTGTGACCATTTGTTGTTAAGTCACGCTTTTTTTTACAAAACAGTTTGAAAGCTTTTCAGTGATAAATGGGAAAATAATGATTCAGTTATGCAAACATAATTCATTTCTGCTGTGAAGCAGCTTTAAAAAGACAATATACAGTCATTATTTATATTTATAGTTTATTGTTGATTCAGTTTAGTTCAATAAAGTTAATTAGTATGGAGGCACCGAATGTTTGGCAACCAAAATTATTTGGCCGAAAATAGCAAAAAAAGCTCTTTAAATTATAAATTATACCAAACAATGACATGACGCAACCAAATATAGGTGCGCACTAATGCAGCAAACATGTCAGCAGTGTTAAAGCATTTAAAACTGTCAGAGAAAGACTGCATGATGAGTGAAATCGCAAAATTGCCTTAAACCATTAGTAAATAAACTACAATACATTATGTTGTCTAATACACGCACAAATTGTATGTATTCTGACCGCACTGCACAAGCTCGTTAGCCAGGTTTCAAAGTCCAAATCGCAAGGAAAATCTGTCAGTCATATAATGGAAGTCAATGGAATCCACAGCTTTAAGAGTCATAAAACATATGTGTCACACTTGCAGTGAAGATGAGCCAGGAAGAACTGTGAGGAAACCGGAGAATAAATGAAATGGATATTTAATGAAAACAAAAGCAAAGCAGTGAACAAAAACCAGGAAATACACAGGACTGAGTACCGATAATCACCAACAAGGGAAGTGGGGCACAATGAACATTATATACACATTATATACACAGGGGTGTGGTTACAAACGAGATAACAAGGGGGAAATACAAATATGGGCAAGACTAAACCAAATGGAACCAAAACTAGAGGGGAAAACAAGGACTAAACCATTACATGGGAAACATGGGGGTGAAAACACTAGGAGAACAGAACAGACAAGACTAAATCCTGACAATACGCAGATAGAAGTAAATTAATTAAATTAAATTAAATTAAAATTAAAATTTAAGACTTGTGACGATACAATATGACTGACAGACTGCAACAGTTTGAGTTAAAAATCTTTGTCTGTGTTCTACTGAAGAAACAAAGTCACCTACACCTACACTTGGATTTACCAGAGGAACCCCCCCCCCCCCCCCCAAAAAAAAGCATTTACTTTACACCACGGAATGCAATTTTTAAAAGAGGCCCCCCTCAAGGTGTGAATGGGCTAGTTTTGAGTAGCAATTGGGCGGGTTTGGTTGTGAAAACATGGCAACCCTGATGCACCTTTACATAAAACATTAATATAGTGCTCCAATCTGTTCTTAAAAAATGACATAAAAACATTTTGTTTACCTACACCTACACTTGGATGTCCTAGGGGTAAACAGATAAACATCAAAATTTAATTTTTGGGTGAACTATCCCTTTAAGTGTCCTAAACTAAGCAAGCCAAAAGACAACAGTGGCAAGGAATCCAAACTCCACTGGCAGAAGAAATGGAGAAAAAACCAAGGGAGAAACAAGGCTCAGTCAGGGAGCCAGTTTTCCTCTGGCCAGTCAAATGAACATGGTGTGGTTTAATTTCAGGCTGCATCATAAATCAGACTGTGGATTAGTATCTTTCAGAATATTTAATCCAGTTCCTTTTTCTTGGAGATTGGGATACATTATGCCAGTGTTTGTTAGGAGGGTGGAGTTGGCCATTGGTTCTGTGCAGACATCTTGTCTGGTTCTTGTTGTCTTCTCTGAAGATCTGTTCTCATGGCTGTCTAGTCTATAAGGTGTCCCTACAGCTCATCTAGTTGCCATGGTCTCATTTGCAATTTCTGGGTTGTTGTGTCCATCTCTAAGTGCTCATCCACTATCTGGTCTGGTTACAGACTGGTTCTGAAAGATTATGGTAACCTTGGAATAAGAATAAGACAGAAAAAATAAATATTAGCATAGATGTCATTCAATTTATAATGTAATTAGTACATTGGATATTATGAAAAGTGTTAACAGTTCCAGTTGACCTAATTAATGCAGCCTAATTTGGATGCAAAGTAGAAAAAGGATCTACTGCCCAAAGACAGTTCAGATATTATAGGTATTTTCAAGTGGCAGAATTTTGAGATTGCATTGGATGTGAATGACAATAAGAGCTTGCACAAGTGCTGAGGAGCTAAAACATTCAGGACTTATAAGTAATATAGTAGTATAGTAGGTTTAGATGCATCTAAGATCAGAAAACATTATCATTTTCTCAGTATATACATTTATACATAGAGTCATTTGTCAATGATTTTGAAACAGTTTGATCAAAGCAACTTTTGAGCATAATGTCTTTAAACCCCTCCCTTTCATAAGCCTACTCTGCTCTGATTGGTCAGCTTGCCAAGCCTGTTGTGATTGGCACAGAGAAGAGTACTTGAGCAAGTTAAGCCGGGCATACACTGTACGATTTTTGACCCTTTTTGCCACGATTTTTCACTCGTGCGAGAATTTCTTGGATCGGGCCGATTTTCAGCTGACTCGTGCGTCTCACATCGGGTAGTATACACAGGGTAACGAGAAGCGATTACCCTCTCACGATCGACAATCGTATGGTCGGATGAAAATCAAACTGGTTTGAAATTCTGGTCGGCCCTCGTGAGTGTATCGCACCGTTGAAGCAATGCTACGAGCGTCTACGACCTGATTACCCCAAAAACTCTGGCACTGCGCCTGTGCAAACACGAAAGTGAAAGTGAAGGAAGTAGTGATGGGAAGTTCGGATCATTTTACCGACTCGGACCTTTGAGTCTCGTTCAGCAAAATGAACGAATCTTTTTTCGAGTAATTTCGTTCATTTTAACAATAAATATAATTCAAATGTTAGCCTTTAACCTCCCTAACACATCTACTGCTGACACAAACGTTAATCACACTTCAAACAAAACAAAACAAAACAAAACAAAACTATAATGCTATAAGAAACAGAAAATATTAAATCATTGTTTGCCTGGGTCTTTAGTCTAGAGCCCTGCATTTGAGTCCGAGCCCGTCGGGGCCCGAATTTTTTTTTTTTTTTGCCCCTAGGGCCGGGCTTCGGGCCAATTTTCACGTCATAACTTGCACATATATCGGGCGTGATTTCATGATTTCATGCGTGCGTCCCCGGAAGCGCCAGTGATTTCTCGCGCATAGCAGAGTATGAGCGGAGCGCGGAGTGGAGCGGTGTGATTTTGAATGGAGGAAGGAGCGGATTTTTTTAAAAGTCGGAGCGTCATGGTTTTCACTCTCTTCAAGAGCGCTCCACCACCGCTGTTTAGCTTGATAGAGATGGATCACTCAAATCAGAAATAATGTGATCTGTAGGTAAAATAACTGACGAAAACGTATTATTTTCATTACAAACTTTGCACTGGATAAAGCAGCAATACTCTTTTAATGCTGACAATTATTAGCTGTGGTCGGAACAAATATTGCACACTATGTTTGAAACTCTCCTGTTATTTTATTTTATTATATTTTATGAACAGGACTGTTACATTTCAAACTTAATTTGTTTTTTTTTTTTTGTTTTTGTTTTTTGACGCGGAGCGGTGTTTCTGACATCAGTGAGAGAGGAGTGGAGCTGGATTATTAAATGCAAGGAGTGCGGGGGAAATTGTTGCCGCTCCACTGTGCTCACATACCGCAGAGAGATTTTCAGCCACGTGGTAAAGTTGTGTTTTTTAAGTTTTCTATATTATTATTTATTCTTTATATATTTGTTCAATATTCGTTTACTTTACCACTGCGACTTTATGTTCCGGTTTTGCGCAGCAGAACTGCCTGCCCTGTTTGAAATGCCTTTGTTCTGAGATGGTGATAATAAACTTTAAATCTAACATTTTGCTATATTGATGTTTGTTTTATATCTGTGAATTGCATTGTAGACTAGTCAAGTGTTGATTTGATATATGGTTAAATTGAGTAAACACACTGTGGACCACATACCGCTTGGATATCGATGTCACTTAAAAAACTAACTTACATTTAAAAAACAAACAAACAAACAAACAAACAAAAAACTCCAAACTTTTCTCTAAATTGTTCTGATAAAAAACCGAAACGAAAAAACATAAACTTTCTATTAAATACGAAATCTGGTCTATTTTAATGGCTGTAACAGTATAAGCTGTTTGGCGGAAAAAAAGACGGGCTTCGGGTCGGACTCGGGCCAAAATTTTTGATAAGCTGTCGGACACGGGCCGGGCTACAGCCTGTGCGTCTCGGACCAGGGCCGGGCTAGGGCTTAGATTTAAGTCTATGTCTACTTTAGTCTATGGTTCGCTCACCTCGCCTAACGACTCTAAAAACAGGTGAACTAATTCCAGTAATAGGATGTTGCGCATGCGCGACTGAACGAATCACTCCCCGAGACGACTCGTTTGTCCCGAGTCACATTAAAGATTCGTTCAAAATGAGCGAATCGTTCAAGAACGACCCATCACTAGAAGGAAGCAACATGTTCTGTTATTTCAAAAGTTCAATAAAAAAAATAATAATAAAAAAAGAACATTCTTCAGATACAAATAACATCATAAAAAAAAAAGATAAAAAAAGTCCATGCGCTTACACGAACTCACGGAAAGGCACGAGATCGAGCGCTTTTTGCTCTGGTGACCCTCATCATTCCTTGTCAGCATCCTACTACCGTGTTTTTGTTGTTCTTCTTCTTCTGTTTCAAGTCCGACGTGCGATATTGGACGCACAGTGTGAGCGGTAAGATCGCATAAGAGCATCGGGTCGTACAGTGTGAGAACATAAATCGTGAGCTGCGAACTTTTACACCCTGCGATTCTGTCGTGCAGTTTGAGCTAGAGCCAAGAGCAACGATTGATAATATCGCACAGTGTATCCCAGGCTTTAGCAAGTGCTACCATCTGTGTTTAAAAGTCCATGGATGTTTTTGATGTCCGCAGGTTGAATTAATAATTTTTCCATTTATTAATTTTTGCATATATGTTCAGGGGGTATTTACACATTTCTGAGCACAAAACGCAACCCCTGCCCCTAAACTTAACCATTTGTCAATAAAACACAGGATATAACAGGCAGATACAGCTAGTCACAATTTATTTTCCGAGGCAAAGCGTTTGATTTTTGAAAGGAAAAGACACAATCGCTTTAAAATTTAAAAACTGCCACCAGAAGAATTGTTACATCAGCTTTAATTGTGAAGTGCCAATCGCTTTTGTGTGTCTCGTGACCAATTGCGTCATGCTAAGTTCTTTTTGAATGTGATATGTGCAGGAGTGAGGTCATTTTCAGTGATTAAGAAATTATGATTTACTCTGTTCATCGCATAAAGATATCGGAGGACTTGGAATGCAACGCTTATTTGTAATACTTTTATACTGCTTTCTGTGGTCAGTTTTTGCAATAAATACCTGTCATTTTACTTTTATTTGGGATGTACTTATATTGTAGATTAGGGTAGGGGTGGGGTTAGGTGCCCCAAAATGAAAAGAATAAATTTATTTAAAATGATTTTTGCAAATGCATGCAAACCATTTAAATGTGACGCATAATACAAACAACTAGAAGCAATGGAGGACTATGCACGTCCAAAAGTGATGCTAAAGGGGTACCCTGAGCGTCAAAAAGTGATGCCAAGGGGTCCTGACCAAGTGTCAATATGTGACGAGTTGGGAGTGCATTGTCTCATATGTGAGGCTTATTGATTAAACCTGCGAATGAAAACAGGCTTTCTACACGAGCTGAGGAGGGTACAATTGTGTTGAACATCGCAAACAGCTGTCTAATGAGCATATATTGGTCCAAGATGGCCACATCCTTCCTTTGAACTTTAAGTGCAATGTCTCCTGCTCAGCTTTTCGATGTGTAGACTTGCCAAAACCTCAACATTTTTGGTAAATACAAAAAATTCTTCTCCTTTAACATCAGCATGTGTTGAATTTGACTCGCTTTCAGTGACAAGCCCAAGGTCTGCAGCTGACTGGAGCATTAGTTCATGGATCCCCTTTTCCCCCCTGCCAACTGTGGAGGTAGACTTCCATTTTGAAGAATGGATGGGTTACACATGCCAAGACTGCTTCATTGACTTCTGGCTTGAGTTCTAGAAAGATACTGAATCTGCTTTGGAAACCATCCATAATGGCTTGTGTGAGAAAATGCGAGAAAAGTATTTGAAATTGGAGGAATGTAAAGTTTGGATTGGAATGGAAATAAGCTCAGCATGCTGTAGTAGGATGACTGGCCCTGTAATGATCAAAGGAACTGCAGGGGGTGTCAGTGTACTCAGGTGTACTCCTCCAGTTAATCCAGTTCAGCATTCCCAAAGGAAGGAAGGTTCAATTTTGCCATGATATCTCCAAGTTCCATAATGTTGGAAATGGTGTGGTCAGCCTGCACTTTAACACCTCAAAGAGCTTCTCAGCAGTCTTTGGTCTACCTGAAGCATTTCACAAAGCAGAATATTTACCCATTGTGGCATTGTTAAGACAGGAGAGACTGGAATTGTCTCTTGTGGCTTTCTTTGCATCTGTGATCACTAGACTTGATGGCAAAACAACTCCACTCTCATTCTCCTCTGAATTTTAAGAATCAATTGATCTTCTTTGCCATCCTCCTCATCTTGTTCTTTTACAGTGATACTAAACTCTTTGAAGGTTTTGTTAACGATGTGACAGACCAGATTTAGAGTGGATTACAGTATATCTAAAACTTTAGCAATTCAGTTGTTTGTGTGTGGACTTGGAAAATGTCTGCAAGCCAGTGCGACAGACTGGCATTCCAATGTGTCATTATGAACCCAGTGTGCTGTGACTCCTATGAAACTAGACAATCTAAGGGGACCAGATGCCAGCTGTGGTGCAGAGATGTTTTGTACTTTTTAATAGGTCTTTTGTACTATTAAATTTCATTTCAAAGTCACAATAAATGTTTCCTGCATGGACAGGGACAGCCACGATGTCTGAGGTTCTGGCCCTTGAAAGCGGACTGTGGAGAGGGGCATAATTAGTAATTACCAACCTGCACAAATACTTATCTTAGACAATTAGTCAGCAGAGCTCTCAATACTTATCTCTGATATCCTAACCTGTTCTCCTATGGTGGTGTTCATCTGTGTTTCCTCATTTTCTCTTCCTGCATTGTTATCATTCTCCTTCATTTACATCCATGTGTATTCTCCAGATGCTGGCTGCCCTGTTAACAAGAACTCATATCTGTTACAGTTTTTCTCAATTGCTTAAAGAAATTTCTTGAAATTATGCCTCTTATTTGCGAAACTCCAAACACAAATCCACAACTTCTAACTCAATTTCCCAAACTTCCTATATTGAGGTCAAAATGAAGCTCTCCACTCAAAACAACTCAATCTTGCTGAAAAACCAAACTTTGCTCTCAGACATGACAAACTAACCCTCAAAAACACACACACTACAACACAGTTTTACACACTGATGAGATAAATTCTAAACAATACTACAAAAACAATACAAATAAAAAACTTTTCACATTATGAG
Source organism: Garra rufa (assembly GCF_049309525.1). Lineage (NCBI taxonomy): Eukaryota > Metazoa > Chordata > Actinopteri > Cypriniformes > Cyprinidae > Garra > Garra rufa. Next base: position 14,330,809 of record NC_133363.1, on the reverse strand, counting down.
CACAACAAATGTATGCATTTGCAAGTGTTTTATTCCTTGATTTAATGCACTGTAGAGTATAAGTATAAAGTATAAAGCAGCAAACAACAACAAAAATAATTATCCTGCCCAGCATCCTGTCTTTGGTCTGGGACAGGCCAAAGAACCTCTTTAGCATCACAGGCAAAATTAGCCCATGCCAGGCAGCAGGGGTAAAATCCTCTTGCATGCCTGATCCAACCGTGGCACTCATCAACTAAAATATATGAGACTGCTTGTCTTCCTGCCCTTGCCCTTCCTCTGTCTCTTCCACGTTGTGATTGTCATTGTCCTCCTTCTTCTCCTCCTCTTCCTCTTTCACCTCCTACTCTTCCTCTTCAAAATTACACATTACTGTATGTGGGATATTGATTGAAAAAGACTGGATAGGATTCACAGTTACACTTGTACTAGTGGTCTGACAAAAAAAAAAAAAAATGCATTACAACGTCATTGTGAAATAGAAAAAGAAATATGGGCACAAAGGTGAAAATAAAAATGAGAAAGTCCACTGTCACAATTTGTAACTCTTCTGTTATCCTCTGTCTACATATGCTTTCCAACTGAAGGTTCATGAGATGTACCTTTGAGCAATTTCAGAGAACTGCTTTATCGTTGGTTGATCTATATCTTTATTAGTGAAAGTCAAGATTCACTTGAATAATTCATGTTAAATTTACAAAAAGTCTAATAGAAATGTTTAGAATATATGATTGACAGTTTATGACAACTAGATCAAAAATATTGTATTTAGGTAATGACTTATACAATGAGCTAATGACTTGATGTTTTGAGGGTAAGACTATTGCACAGAGAACTATAATAACTTTTGAGCAACAAATAGCAACTGATAGGAAACCGCAGACAAATGTATATAATCAGTTGTATGAATGTACCAAAGCAATCGCAACTTGATCAGAAGAATGAGAAGCTTTTTATGATGTGCACAACATACTAGATGATGTGGATGTTGAACATGTAGTTTTGACAATTTCATTTCTGATCTGAGAAATGCACCAAAGTGACTGAGAAAAAACTGTAAGCTGACTTTGGCGTCTTTTAGGTTCTGATTGGTGTGTGCTAAATTTTGACTCCTAGTGTTTCCACTTGGGTAAATTGCTAATTGAGCTCTAACTTCGCAGACTTGAGTGAACAATATTGAATGCTTGTGCTTTCTAAATGAGCACATGGTGTAAGCACTGAAAAATGTAGGGATTTGTGTGTAGAGTTTTGCAGCAACAGTTCACCAAATATAACTCATGTGTCAAAGCAGGAAATAGAGTTTATTGTTTAGGGAAATGGGTGTGCTTTTTCAAAAATGGCATTATAGTTTTGAAATTTTAATTAAAAAGACTGGTTATAGTGTTTTAGCAATTGAGAAAAACTGTAATCTCAAGACTCATATCTGCTATGAACTGTGATTTGTGATATCTGTGTGGTCTGTGAAAATATTACTATATTGAGCTTGTAATATATCCAACAAAGTGTTTACTTTGTTGTAGTATAAATAACAGCTTTTTCAAATACAACGTTTGAACTGTTCGAATGCAAGTGAATAAAAAAGCTTAAAGATAAATATTTCTGGACTTGATAATTTCTGCAAATAAAACTTGAAATGCAATACATACAAATTTTAATGTTTAACATTAGTCCACCAAATACATCACAAAGCTTAAGACAGTCAAAAATATTAGGCTTTTTTGGACAGTTTAACAGTAAGCAGGAGTTTCTTTGAAAGTCAGTTGCCCTTTTTGAAACCTTTGTGATTAAGCTGTTTAATCAAACCCTAAATATCAGTAAAGATTCAAGATGGACTTTTTTGAAAAGATACATTTCAACTGGCTAGTCCTTATGTGCCATTGGTGTTTGGACCGTGCTGATTGCTACTTGAGGCTATATTTCTTTACTTTTGTATGTGTGTGGTGATCTTACTAAAATTTGCCAAATATTTGTCCATTAAATTGATTTGTCAATAATAATGCATGGAACACGTTTTGTTTTGAACATAGCTAATGAATTGTAGCAAAGATTAAAGCAAAAACACAAATACACGCTCATGTATTTATTTTTATTTCGAGTCAACCATCCTTGAAAGCCACCACCCTTAGTCAAGATTCTAACTCTGCACATTTGACATTCACGTTATCAACTTCATGACATACATTTAAAGGCACAATATGTAAGTTTTTTTTAATTAAAATATCCAAAAACCAGTGTCGTAGAACCTGTGTACTTACATTAACCCAAATGTTTCAAAGAATGTTTAAACCCAGGGAAATAAGCAATTTTAACGTGTAATGGACCGTGTCATTGTGTCGCCTCCCAATGACGTCATACACCATCGATTTTCCAGTTTTATTTTGTAGAAAACATGGAAACCCCAAAGACACTTTAATATGTTATGCATTTCATTAGACAGAGGACAAACACACAGAGTAGCATTATAACAGAATTTTCAACACACTCAAATGTATCTAGTATGATAAAACAGCGCTGCTTTTCCTACATACGCATGACCAGAAGAAGCGCAAATGGTCTACTGTGGCATAATAAAAGCTCTGCTGCCTCTGAGCTTGTTCTTCATTAGCAATCACTCCAACATCCTTGTTTCGCTTCCAAAACTTTCACCCCCATCCTGCTTCATACTACAGTGACCTTAATGTCTAATACAATTGCCCTGGACATGATTTCTGCCATCGGATTGCATTGGCTGTGGGGATGAAGACTACAACTCCCATGATTCCACACTGTCATCAAACTAAGCTTTGTTTGTTTTGAATATGCACCCTCTAGCGGCGAAAAGTTACATATTGTGCCTTTAAGAACGTTGTTTGCTGTTGTAACGCCAGGCCAGCTATGGTAACTTCCTGTTTGGCAGCCAAGTTTCCTTGTTTTTCCTGTTGTTTTCCCTAGCCCTAGCCATAGTTCTGTTTTTGTTTTTCAGTCTTAGCCATAGTTCTTCCTAGTTTCATTGTTTTGTTTGTTTGCTACTTGAGCCTGTTTGCAAGATGGACGCCCTTCCAGAGCCTGTTCGCAAGATGGCCGCCACGCCAGAGCCTGTCGCAAAGATGGCCACCACGCCAGAGCCTGTACCCAAGATGGCCGCAACGCCAGAGCCTGCACCCACTAACATCACGTCTGCCAAGCCAGAGCCCGCTCACGTCATGTCAGGCAAGCCACAGCCTGTTCACGTCATGTCTTCTGCTCCAGAGTCTGCACCTGTTATGGCCGTCCCTTCAGATGCGGTTCCTCAGTCAAGTCAAGTTACAGTTGCTGTTCCTGTCAAGTCAAGTCAAGTTACAGCTGCTGTTCCTGTCAAGTTAAGTCAAGTTACAGCTGCTGTTCTTGTCAAGTCAAGTCAAGTTACAGCTGCTGTTCCTGTCAAGTCACGTCACAGTCGCTGTTCCTGCCAAGTCAAGTCACGTTACAGCTGCTGTTCCTGCTAAGTCAAGTCATGTCACAACTGCTGTTCCAGCTAAGTCAAGTCACTTCACAGCAGCACTTCCTGAGTCAAGTCAAGCAGCACTTCCTGAGTCAGGTCTAGACACAACTTCACTTCCTGAGTCAAGTCAAGACACAACTTCACTTCATGGGTCAAGTCAAGACACTGCGTCACACCCTAAGTCAAGCCAAGACATAACAGCTAATCCCTCAGAGCCAAGCCAAGTCACAGCCACTCTTTCAACATCTAGTCAAGTCACAGCTGTTCCAGCTACGCCAAGTCAAGTCACTGTCGTTCCTTCAAGGTCAAGTCACGCCTCGCCCGAGCGTCCAGAGCCAAGTCACGTCTCTCCCGAGCGCCCAGAGCCAGGTCACGTCTCGCTTGAGCGTCCAGAGCCATGTCACATCTCGCCCAAGCGTCCAGAGCCAGGTCACGTCTCGCCCAAGCGTCCGCTCCCAAGCCACGCAGAACCTTCGCTCCCAAGCCAAGCAGAGCCCTTGCTCCCAAGCCACGCAGAGCCTTCGCTCCCAAGCCACGCAGAGCCTACGCTCTCAATCCATGTACTCTCAAGCCAGGTGGGCATCCCTTTAACCACTGCACTGCCTGTGATGGCCATCGCCATTTTAAGTGTGTGGGCTGCACACTGCATTCCAGAGGCCTCATTAGTCCATAAGTCTGTCCATGAGTCTGCTCCAGAGGCATTGTCTGTCCATGAGTCTGCTCCAAAGATCTCGTCCGTCCACGTGTCCGCTGCGCCAATGCCTCTTATGGAGGCGGCATTTACGGCAGAACTCCCTGAGGAGGCAGCTCCGGCTGCAGATCCTCAAGAGGGGGTGCAACCTATATATGAACTCACTGTCTGTTCAACCACTGTCAGTGTTCTTGCTCACCCTGCCCCACCATGGTTTCCCGCTCTGACTAATCCGCCATGGCCTTTATGGTCCTGGCCCTCCGTCCCACCCCCTTTTGCACCTTGTCCCCTCCACTATCTGGGACTTATTGCTCTTGTGTTTTGTTTGAGCGCCAGGAGTCGCCCTCTGCCGCCTGTATGGTAACTTCCTGTTTGGCAGCCATAAATACAGACCATGCCAAACAGATGCTGCAAAGTATTGTTTTGCTCCTGCGGACTCTTCCAAGCATTTCCCTAGTTTCCAAGTTTCCTTGTTTTCCTTGTTGTTTTCCCTAGCCCTAGCCATAGTTCTGTTTTTGTTTTTCAGTCTTAGCCATAGTTCTTCCTAGTTTCATTTTTTTGTTTCTTTGCTACTTTGGACTGCCCTCTTGGTTTTCGAAAAAAAAAAAAAACTGATTCAGTATTTCTCAAAATGAATAAAAACAGTGAAATGCAACTCAGAATATGATGCAAACCTGCAATGATTAAATATGTTAAATTATATTACAAACAGCCTTCATGTATTTAATCCCATTTTATTAGCCAGTGTCTTTGCTACTGACCTTTAGTGATCCAATGCAATCATACTAACTATTCTAGCAAGAAGAGTGAAGAGTTTTGAACTTTCTTCTTCTGCGGTCTACTGTACAGACATTAATTTATTTTTCCTTTAGCCTGAGGGTTTTGGTGTGAAAGGGCTTTTACAATTGCCAGAACTTTTTATATAAAAAAATAAAAAAATTTAATAAAGCAAACCTAGCCCAGGTTTAAAAAGTAGGGTAAATGTACCCATTAAGCCCACCAACGTTTGTGTTTTTTATATAAATATATTAATTAGTTGATGTACACTTTAGAATGTAAAATTAAGATAATGTAATAGAATTTAAAAATATATATTTTATGAATAAAGTCAAAAGTCTGGCATGGGCTTAATTGGTACTTTGGTACCATTTAAGCCTGCATGTGTTCCAAATAAGCACAACTCGTGATTTATTCACAGTATATATATATATATATATATATATATATATATATATATATACAGTTGTGTGAAAAAGTGTTGACCCCCTCCTTATTTTTTATTTTTTTTTGCATGTTTGTCACACTTTACTGTTTCAGATCATCAAACAAATTTAAATATAGATCAGAGATAACACAAGAAAACACAAGATGCAGTTTTTAAATGAAGGGAAAACAAAATCCAAACCCACATGACCCCTGTTACAACATAACTGTGGTTTATCACACCTGAGTTCAGTTTCTCTAGCCACACCTAGGCCTGATTACTGACACACCTATTCGCAATCAAGAAATCACTTGAATTACTCCAAGAGCGCAGCGAAGACTCATCCAAGAGGTCACAAAAGACCCCACAACAACATCTAAAGAATTACAGGCCTCTCTTGCCTTAGATAAGGTCAGTGTTCAAGACTCCACCATAGGAAAGAGACTGGGCAAAAATGGCCTGCATGGCAGAGTTCCAAAATGAAAACCGCTGCTGAGCAAAAAGAACATAAAGGCTTATCTCAGTTTTGCCAGAAAACATCTTGATGATCCCCAAGACTTTTTGGAAAATACTCTGTGGACTGACACAAAATAACTTTTTTAAAGGTGTGTGTCCCATTACATCTGGCATAAAAGTAACACAGCATTTCAGAAAAAGAACATCATACCAACAGTAAAATATGTTGGTGGTAGTGTGATGGTCTGGGGCTGTTTTGCTGTTTCTGGACCTGGAAGACTAGCTGTGATAAATGGAACCATGAATTCTGCTGTCTACCAAAAAATCCTGAAGGACAATGTCCGGCCATCTGTTCGTGACCTCAAGCTGAAGCGAACTTGGGTTCTGCAGCAGGACAATGATCCAAAACACACCAGCAAATCCACCTCTGAATGACTGAAGAAAAATAAAATGAAGACTTTGGAGTGGCCTAATCAAAGTCCTGACCTGAATTCTATTGAGAGGCTGTGGCATGACCTTAAAAAGGCAGTTCATGCTCGAAAACCCTCCAATGTCACTAAATTACAACAATTCTGCCAAGATGAGTGGGCCAAAATTCCTGCACAACGCTCTAACAGATTCATTGCAAGTTATCGCAAACACTGGATGGCAGTTGTTGCTGCTAAAGGTGGCCCAACCAGTTATTAAGTTTAGGGGGCAAACACTTTTTCACACAGGGCCATGTGGGTTTGGATTTTGTTTTCCCTTCATAATAAAAAAACTTCAAATCAAAAACTGCATGTTGTGTTTACTTGTGTTATCTTTGATTAATATTTAAATTAGTTTAATGATCTGAAACATTAAAGTGTGACAAACATGTAAGAAATAAAAAAGAATCAGGAAGGGGGCCAACACTCTCACTCTCTCTCTCTCTCTCTCTCTCTCTCTCTCTCTCTCTCTCTCTCTCTCTCTCTCTCTCTCTCTATATATATATATATATATATATATTTATACTTGACTGTAAAAAGACACACTAGTACAAAACACATTTAGATCACCTCACCTCCTTCACTCACTTCCTGTCCACTCTAGAACTAGAACAGACATTTTTTTTTAAACTGTGCCCTTATGGTAATGGTTTGTGTTATCAAAGACAACCATTATATAATGGTGCTACACAGTGTGTAATTTGAAGGCCTTAATATCTAAATATAGTTGTAAAGTAAGGTAAAGGGTTAGTAAGGTAAAAGCACACAAAGAATTTAACATTAAAAATGTTTCCTTTAAAAATTTAAGATATCTTTACAAACACATACATGAAGTTAACATATACAGGTGCATCTAAAAATTTTTTAGAATATCCTGAAAAAGTTAATTTTTTGTTTGTAACTTATTTCAAAAACTGAAACTTTCATATATTCTAGATTTATTACATATTAAGTAAAACATTTATAAGGTTTGTTTTGTTTATTTTAATTTTGATGATTAGAGCTTACAGCTCATGAAAGTCAAAAAAGTCAAAAACCCAGTATCTCCAAATATTTAAATATTTCCTAAGATTAATCAAAAAACAGATTTGCAAAACAGAAAAGTTCAAGTTCTTTAAAGTATGTTCATTTATGCACTCAATAATTGGTTTGCAGCACATACTACAGCAAATTACTTGTTCCTAGCACAAATGACAGCATCACTGAAGTGTGGCATGAACGTGATCAGCCTGTGGCACTGCTGAGGCACTATTGAGCCTTCAGATGGTCTGTATATTGTTGGATCAATTGTTTTTCATCTTTCTCTTGAAAATATCCCATAGATTCTCAATTGGGTTCAGGTCAGGCATGTTGTCTGGCCAATTAAGCACAGTAATATCATGGTCAGCAAACCACTTGGAAGTGGTTTTGGCACTGTGGGCAGGTGCTAAAGTCCTGCTGAAAAAGGAAATCAGCATCTCCATAAAGCTTGTAAGCAGGAAGCATAAAGTGCTCCAACATGGTAGACGGCTGCATTGACTTTGCACTTGATAAAACACAGTGGACCAACACCAGCAGACGTCAGGGCACCCCAAATCTTTACTGACTTCAGAAACTTCACACTTGACTTCAAGCAGCTTGGATTCTGTGCCTCTCCAGTCTTCTTCCAGACTCTGGGACCATGATTTCAACATGAAATGCTGCATTTACTTTTATCTTAAAAGAGGACTTTGAACCACTGAGCAATAGTCCAGTTAATTTTCTCCTTAGCGTAGGTAAGATGCTTCGGACCTTGTTTCTGTTTCAGAAGTGGTTTGGTAGCCTTTTTCCTGAAGACGTTTGTGTGTGGAGACTCTTGATGCACTGACTCCAGCTTTAGTTCTTTCCTAGTGAAGCTCTCCCAAGTGTTTAAATTGGCTTTGCTTGACAGTATTCTCAAGCTTGTGGTCATCCTTGTTGCTTGTGCTTGTTTTCCTTATCCTACCCAATTTCTTTCCTCCTGTCAACTTTGCATTTAATATGCTTTGATACATCACTCTGTGAACAGCCACCCCTTTTAGTAATGGCCATCTGTGACTTACTCTCTGTGTGGAGGGTATCAATGATTGTCTTCTGGACCATTGCCAAATCAGCAGTCTTCCCCATTAGTGTGGTTTCATAGAACAAGAGATACCTGGAATTTATACTTCAGGGATGGACATTTAATTAAACTCAAATGTAAATATTCTAATATTTTGAGATGCTGGATGTTTGACTTTCATGAGCTGGAAACTCTAATCATCTAAATTAAAACAAACAAAAAAAACCTTTTGAAATGTTTTTCATGTAATGAATCTAGAACAAAAAACTTTTAGTTTTTGAAATAAGTTACAAACAAAAAATGAAAATTTTCAGGATATTCTATTTTTTTTAAATGCACCTGTATTGTGGACTAAGCATAATAGTAATTTTCATTATGCCCAAATAAAGAAATGTTTAGTTTTTTTTCATTCAAGTGTACAGTCGTGGCCAAAAGTTTTGAGAATGACACAAATATTAGTTTTCACAAAGTTTGCTGCTAAACTGCTTTTAGATCTTTGTTTCAGTTGTTTCTGTGATGTACTGAAATATAATTACACTTCATACGTTTCAAAGGCTTTTATCGACAATTACATGACATTTATGCAAAGAGTCAGTATTTGCAGTGTTGGTCCTTTTTTTTTCAGGACCTCTACAATTTGACTGGGCATGCTCTCAATCAACTTCTGGGCCAAATCCTGACTGATAGCAACCCATTCTTTCATAATCACTTCTTGGAGTTTGTCAGAATTAGTGGGTTTTTGTTTGTCCACCCACCTCTTGAGGATTGACCACAAGTTCTCAATGGGATTAAGATCTGGGGAGTTTCCAGGCCATGGACCCAAACTTTCAACGTTTTGTTCCCCGAGCCACTTAGTTATCACTTTTGCCTAATGGCACGGTGCTCCATCGTGCTGGAAAATGCATTGTTCTTCACCAAACTGTTGTTGGATTGTTGGAAGAAGTTGCTGTTGGAGGGTGTTTTGGTACCATTCTTTATTCATGGCTGTGTTTTTGGGCAAATTTGTGAGTGAGCCCACTCCCTTGGATGAGAAGCAACCCCACACATGAATGGTCTCAGGATGCTTTACTGTTGGCATGACACAGGACTGATGGTAGCGCTCACCTTTTCTTCTCCGGACAAGCCTTTTTCCAGATGCCCCAAACAATCGGAAAGAGGCTTCATCGGAGAATATGACTTTGCCCCAGTCCTCAGCAGTCCATTCGCCATACTTTTTGTACATCTGTCCCTGGTGTTTTTTTGGAGAGAAGTGGCTTCTTTGCTGCCCTTCTTGACACCAGGCCATCTTCCAAAAGTCTTGACCTCACTGTGCGTGCAGATGCGCTCACACCTGCCTGCTGCCATTCCTGAGCAAGCTCTGCACTGGTGGCACTCCGATCCCGCAGCTGAATCCTCTTTAGGAGACGATCCTGGCGCTTGCTGGACTTTCTTGGACGCCCTGAAGCCTTCTTAACAAGAATTGAACCTCTTTCCTTGAAGTTCTTGATGATCCTATAAATTGTTGATTTAGATGCAATCTTAGTAGCCACAATATCCTTGCCTGTGAAGCCATTTTTATGCAACGCAATGATGGCTGCACGCGTTTCTTTGCAGGTCACCATAGTTAACAATGGAAGAACAATGATTTCAAGCATCACCCTCCTTTTAACATGTCAAGTCTGCCATTCTAACCCAATCAGCCTGACATAATGATCTTCAGCCTTGTGCTCGTCAACATTCTCACCTGAGTTAACAAGACGATTACTGAAATGATCTCAGCAGGTCCTTTAATGACAGCAATGAAATGCAGTGGAAAGTTTTTTTTCGGGATTAAGTTAATTTTCATGGCAAAGAAGGACTATGCAATTCATCTGATCACCCTTCATAACATTCTGGAGTATATGCAAATTGCTATTATAAAAACTTAAGCAGCAACTTTTCCAATTTCCAATATTTATGGAATTCTCAAAACTTTTGGCCACGACTGTAGCTTGTGTTGGCTGTAGTTTGCGTGCTTTTTGTGGCTCTGTACCATTTAGGCCCACCTTTAAAAAAGTTAATTTATGAAAATAATCTGCTGTGCAAAACAATTTTATGATGTATTTATTTGTAAATTAATTTACATTAATCATAAACATATGGGCCCGGTTTCCCAGACAGGGCTTAGACTAAGCCAGGATTAGACCATAGTTCAATTAGGACATTTAAGTAATTTTTATAAACATGCTTAGAAAAAAACATTACTGGTGTGCATCTTGAGACAAAACAAAGGCACTGATATATTTTACAATCAATCAGTGCAATTTTATTTCAGTTGAAACACCTCAGACTTACATTTTAGTCTAGGACTAGGCTTAAGCCTTGTCTGCGAAACCGGGCCTTATTGTTTGCAGTTCACATGCTTAATTCTTTGGCAGTCTGTCTTTCAAAAAGGTAATGGTTTGACCTTGAGATTAGCTTTGTGCCCTGCCAATAAAACTCATGTTTCTGTTTAAAGAAAAGTGATATAAAATGATAAAGTACTATTTGTTCATACACACACACACACACACACACACAAAAAAAAACAATACATTTATCTCTTAGTTAACACAATATCAATGTACTTAACAAAAAATGGCTGTAGATGGCAGAAATGTGCTGATTTCTGAAGGGTCCCAAAACACCAAAGTTTTTGGGTGTCTTTGCATGAGGTACCCTGAGACAACATGCACATAAGTGGGGCTAACTCAACATTGCCAAATGTGATTGGTATGCAATAATAAATGTCAGGGAATTAACAAATCACTGGATTGGTTAAAATTATGATTAGCATAAAATATGATTTTCCCTTTTTTAATTTGACTTCAAAGTTGAAAGTGGGCTTAAAGGGTACACTTATCCTAACACAAAAGTAAAGTAACACATTACCTTCCATAAAAAGTAACTAAGTAACGCAATTAGTTACTTTTTTAGGAAGTAACTCAATATTGTAATCCATTACTTTTAAAAGTAACTTTTCCCAACTCTGCAAATGCAGGCATCTTTTTTTTTTTTTTTTACCAAAAAATCCTAGAAATCCTGTCCATTGCTGTGCTTTCTGTGTTCTTTTTCCAGTGCCATCTGGTACAAAAGGTTTATATTTATATTTATTTACAAAATTATTTGAGAATGTCAAAAGAATAACAATTGCATTCAGATTTCTGATACTCATTCCCATGCTGCTCAATCTACAACTTTTCAAACCTTTACCTGGAGAAGTGCTATAGGTTAAAGTGCACTGAATCAACTCTGCATTGATTTAGGGGACCATCAGGGTTGTCTTAAAAAGTGATGTGTGTGTTACCTTGGCATGAAACTAGACCAGCTAACCTAATCAAACCTTAACCCTGTAAGTAAATGTAAGTACATTTATTAATATTACCCAGTACTAAATTGTACAATTACACTATAATAATAGGTGACCAAAATAATCGTGAATTTAATTAATTACAGTAAAGAGTAAAAAGGAACTGAAATGAAAAAGGGGAAAATAAGTCTCCCTAAAGGAACAGTTCACTCAAAATGTCTCTGTCATTCAGTCACCAGATGACTTTTTATTTTTCATGGAATGCAGAAGGAAAAATGTTGAAGAATTTCCTGGTTAGTCTTTTTCCTGAGATGAAAGCGAATGAGATGCAGAACTGTTTTCAGATCTGGCAGATTTCTAATTGCATCATTCCAGATGATACTCTGCCAGCTAAGCTTCCACTGAGATGAATGGGAATTGAGAAGTCTTTGGCTTACTGCTTACTCCTGGCAGACCTCTTTGCATATTGCAAATAAATCTCTAAAGCTCACATGGTATGCTGCACCCTGGCCGGCTGATATTCAACCTCCCAAAGTATTTTCACTTCTTCTATTCTCCCTCTGCTTGATATGAACAGGGTCAAAGAACTTTATCAAAGGGAAAAATAATCACCATAATGGGTCTGCCGAGTCAGCTTGAGGGAGGTGAAATTGCCACTCTATTTGTTTGGGGTCTTTAGATATTTTACTGAAAAACACTGATATAAGTATACTGAGTAAGAATATAAAAATTATTTGTGAATATCAAATGGAGGGGGTCTAGCACCAAAACCTGAAGTACCCCAGTGGTTAGTTTATGTGAGTAAAATGCCCCTCACTTCAAAGGAACCTTGAAGGATGTGTACCAAACAGGCAGTACTTAAACCAGCATAGTGTTGATGCCCAGCGTTTAGACATATTTTGATTCATGTGGTCCCAGAAAGATTTACTCTGGGTGAGGGCACACATAAGGTGGGCATAAATGATTCCACAGTGAGTAATGGTGAAAAAAGACAATGTTTTCCTTCCTTTCCCCAAAAATGTAAGATATCTTTACGAAGATATGCAAGAAGTTTACATATTGTGGACAAAGCATCATAGTAATTTTCATTGTGCCTACATTAAGAAATTTAAGTTTTTTTTTTCATTCAAGATTAGCTTGTGTTGGCTGTAGTTTGCATACATTTTGTGGCATTGTACCATTTAAGCCCACCTTTTGAAAAAAGTAATTATTCATTTGTTTATGTTCTTATTTTGCAAGGAAATTTCCACTAATATATGTATTTGATTTATTTGAGAGGCAATTAGTGCTACACTTAAATACAATGTCATATGGTAAATATATAAATAAAACTCGGCTTCTTTTTGTGAACAATGTCATTAACGTAAAACATTGGAATAATTACTTGTAAGTAAAGAAAAAGCAGTGCTGCCCTCTTGTGGATTTTAAATACAATCACATACATACACCAGTTCAAAAAGACACACGGACCCTCTGACCCTGTTGGTAAAATATCGATTTAATTAGACTGATGTTTGGAGGAAATCATAAAACTGTGCGCACTGTTTGAATAGAAAAGCCTTGATTTATTAATCTCATTATTGTTGAGAGTTCAACAATACTTTAATTTTTACAATACATTTTCTTAACCGTGGTTGATATTTATAGATAAAATGGGTCATTCTCAAATCATTTAGTAAAGAAATATAAATAAATATAAATCTTTTATACCATATGGGACATATGCTAAGGAGAAGTATGCACTATCAAAGCCTACTGATGAACATAGGTGTGGCATACCACAAAGACACACACACAAAGAGACACACATGTGCCACTTTGGTTTCAATGTACTCATCAGATAAAAACCTTCATCCTATCATCTTCTCCTAAAACACACACACACTGCTTTGCTCCCCTGCTTTATTTCCTGAATATTGCTCATATTATAATATTGACCGCGCATTTCAGCGGCAGTTGCTATGGATATTCACTTAGATGTGTCTCTATGGCAACACAATTTCCCCGGGCCGGAAAGTTTCCCAGCAGGGATCAAGGTGCTCAGACATGTGCTCATACACATACACACACAGTCTGTCTCATACCAGCTCTCATTTATCCAAGCACCAATTTTGAAAATTTCATAGATTTTCCCACAGTACAGAAAATGGAATTAGCAGATTCCATTTTGATTATTGGTCAGTTACAAACATCAATGTAATATTAAACGGGTCCTATTATGCTCTTTTACAAAGTCTTTATTTTGTTTTGGGGGTGCACTAGAACATACTCTCCTGCTTGGTGGTTCGAAAAACACATTATTTTTCACATAATTACATTATTGCAATAGCTTTCTCCCCAGGCTAGCACAAATGGCTCGATTAGTTCCAGGTTTGATGAAGGTCCGCCTTCCAAAAAATGAAATGTGTTGTGATTGGTTAGCAGTCCCACTGTGTTGCAATTGGCGAACAGCTTAAACGGCGTTTCAGCCCTTCCACGCCCCTCCCCTCCTGCCAACGATTTGAATTTCCATAGGCAGGATTTATTTGAATGATATTCTAATGGACTGTGTTGTGACATCATAGCATCCAGAAAACAAATGCTGTAGTCCAAAGGAGTCGTTCATTGTAGTTCTTGAAAAGGAATTTTTTTAAAAACTAAAACTTAAAAACTAAATATCTCCTATAATCTAAATCTAAATAATCTAAATAATATTATATTGTGGGGAGAAAGGGGGGAAGGGAAACATGGGATGTGTTCTGCCGAGTCAGCTTGGGGGAGGTGAAGTTGCCCCTCTATTTGTTTGGGGTCTTTAGATATTTTACTGAAAAACACTGATATAAGTATACTGAGTAAGAATATAATAATATATTTGTTAAATCAAGTGGAGGGGGTCAAGCACCAAAACCTGAAGTACCCCAGTGATTAGTTTATGTGAGTAAAATGCCCCTCACTTCCAAGGAAGCTTGAAGGATGTGTACCAAACAGGCAGTACTTAAACCAGCATAGTGTTGATGCCCAGTGTTGTGACGTATTTTGATTCATGTGGTCCCAGAAAGATTTGCTCTGGGTGAGAGCAAGGTCAAAATGGGTAGGTGAATGGGTGTTGATGGTAGGGTAGATGCCTTTTCATTTACTACATACACTTGTGATTGAGGTCAAGTTGTCAGATTGGATTGGGGGTTGATTGCAGGGTAGAGGTCATTTGATTTACAAACCCAAAATACACTCAGATTTTACACTCGCTACTGAACAAACCTATATCCCTCTAGCTTTAATACAAAAACAGCAATTTTTGATGAACACAATTCCATATGAACCAGTGACAATCACTGTCATTATCATTTTGTCTGTTTCTGATGTTCATTAGCACCTCAACTACCACTCTTCTGAACATGTAGAGCAGTGATTACACAACTCAAACTGAGTTGAAACTTATTAACTCATCAAGTATGCAGTTACTCATTCAGACACTGTTTGAATGCAGTGGGGACTACACTTTATCTTTTATTGCTTTTCAGTATTGAGCCCATAGACATCTATGAATGGGTTCACTGATGCACATGTAATGGTTCTAAACCTTGGGCAGCATGTCTGTCTGAATGCATGACAGCTGCACTATATTAATTAAAGAGAAGTTTTTTCACAATAATTGAGGCCCCATTTACTTTAGTAACTGCTGTTAGTACAATCCTAATATACATGCATTTTGTGTTATTTTACTGCACACTTTATACTGATTTTGGTGTGCTCGTAAATCTGCTATGCATTATATAAATGTCATGATGAGTGGAGTATAAAGCTGTAATAATAATAATAATAATAATAATAGAGGTCTGTAAAATAAAAACTTATTTTATATAAGTATATAAAATAAAAACTTAAAACTTAAATAAATAAAAATAGTGTGTGTTTGGGTGAAACTTTGGTATTACACATGAGCTTGCCACAACATATAACTTTGTTTAAGGGTGCCATAGAATGCATTGAAACAATATTTTAAATTGTTCTCTAATATCTACATAGAAGGTATATGGCATAGGAAAGGGCAAAAAAACTGCAGAAATGGTTTTACAGGTCCATTTACAACCCTAGGATTTGTCCCTAGAATGAAATGCTCTGTTATTGCCTTATTTGGAAGGTTCCCGCATAATAATGAGGAGCTCTGCTCTGATTGGCTGTCTCACAGAGCGGCTCGCTCACACAGCTGTAAGAAAACACATGGAGGAAATAAATATTTAATTACGCCCGCTTCATTTATTTAACTCTAGCCACTTTTAATATGCGGTTTGTTGAATCTGCCGTTTTGAATCCGCGTCATTTTTTTCTCTCACTACTGTGATCACATGTGCTCTGTGTAACATTATACTGCAGCGAAGTAGTATAACGTACGAAGGACTTACCACACAAGTTTTGATGCTTTAGTGATGCTCAGGATCTGTAAATCATTGGCCATCAGTGCACTCATCTCTCCGTTTATGTGGTAAGTAAAATATTATGTACAGGCTACCACTAGCATTAAGCTAACCATGTCCATTCAGTGGTTTTACTGATGTACTGACGTTACTGATGATTGGGCGATGCAAATGTTGGGGGCTTAACTATTTACGATCGGGGCTATTGCGTAATAGTCGGTGTTATGTTGGAAGTGACCTATTTTTCGGTGGTCTTTTGCAAACACCAGATTTATATAAGAAGGAGGAAATGGTGGTGTTTGAGACTCATGGTATGTCATGTCCATGTACTGAACTGTTATTATTCAACTATGCCAAGCTAAACACAGTTTTCCATTCTATGGCACCTTTAAGGTAGAAAGGCAAGATATTTGGTCACCTTGAATTTATCTTTTTATCACTGAAAAATAAATCTTTGATGTGGTTATGATGTGGATGCACACACACACTTTCATCCACCTCCCCATCTGCCTGTTCTCCCAAGCATGATACTAACAACCTTTGGGTGCCAAGAAATTCAGGTGGTCCGACTGACATGGCTGACACTGCAAAGTCACTAGGTTGCCAACTTTAAGAAGCTTGGTATTTAAATTACTGTAAATCAAAACTCAAAACTGCAGTCTACTGTATGTCTGTGTTGCACCATATCCAACATAGGCTCATTGGAAATATGTGCCTCTATATACATTTCTACAAAACTGAAAAAAACATACCTATATGTACGAATCACTGCAGTTTCCAGTTGAAATGAACACTAGAGGCAGTAAAACTCAACTTCCCTTCCGGGAACTCGAGCCGCGTCAGGAACGCTATGGGGAACGCCATTGGCGGGCCGCACTCTGAACTATGTCTAACAACCAATGAAATGACGGGAGTGACGTCACAGGCGCGGTGACGTCATTGACCGGGAAGTATAAAGCGCGTGCGTTTGAAGCCGGCGGCAGCTTTTGTCATTCAGCGAGAGCGCTCTGTGTCTGTGTCTGTCTCGGTCATACTGCTGTTTTTTCGTGCCAGTTTGCACGGCTTTTATTTGAGTAGTATGACCTTTAAAATGCAACCATGGGGGAAAGAAGTGTTACGAAACTAGGCGGTACAAGCAGCCACATAGATAGTGTGTTCCTCCCTGCCAAAGCATCATTGTTGGTGGGGATACACACAGTCTATGTGCGGTCTGCTTGAGTGTAGAGCACGCACAGTCAGCCCTCGAAAAGGCTGACTGTCCACAGTGTGAGCGTAAAAATTCTCCACTGTGGGTGCTCCACAGAAGGCTCTCTTCAAGGAGGGAGCCTTCGCCAGCGTTTCTCGCGGGTCTGGCCCCGCTTCCGCCGAGGCGGAGCGGTTGCTGCACTCGCTGGGATCGCGGCTCGATCTATTAGAGGGACCGGAGACGGGTGTTTTAATAATACCCTATCTCCTCTCCTATCTGGTGGATCGGTAAACCTTTTTTCTGGATGAGGAAGCCCGCAATGCGGTTACTTCCCTCCAGGAAAGGTTTCCAACGCTTTCCATATCTTCCTCTGAGGAGGTTGATGTGAAGTGCGTTGTCAAAAGTATTCAACCGCCCCCCCCTGATCGCCTCAGTATATGAGCTGGTGGTTGTGCTGATTGTGCATTAGCTAAATAAGCAAACATGAGCCGCAGAAAAGCAAACGTTTTGCTTCCTGCGGACTAAGTCAGCACTTCCAAACGGAGCTTTCTGTCCTTCCCGATCTACATTGAGTTTTAGATCTGGGAAAAACTAGAAAGTAAAGATGACGCCGCGGGTTGAACAGACGCTATCAGCCTCTGTTCCCCGGTCTAGGCATCATTTTTGAAGGCTCCGTCTTTGCTCTTCAGGCCGCCTAATAAAACTTCAGGTTTGATGAGCAAATGAACACGTGTTGGGGTTCCTGACGGGAAAGATTTAAACCCCAGCCGTGTACCAGCTCTCCACATCAGAGGCGCAGAAACAGAGCGTTGCCGCCCGCGTTCCTCCGGCTATGCCTAGAGGACCCGGAAAGCAACGCTCTAAGTCGGGGGCTTCCAAGAAAAGAAGAGGTTCAACCTGAGGGTCGTCCTCCAATCTAGGAAGTCCTCGGCTAAACGGCTCAGGGCCGTTGAGGGCAGCCCCTCGCGAGGGGGTTTGCACCGTACCTCCGGGTGCGGGTTTCAGACCCCTTCGTGGCCCTCAGGAGATGAGTCAGCTAACCCTGCCAGTGTTACAGGGCGTGGCGATCTCCCGCGAACATCCTCTAGCTGTCCCGCCCGGAAACGTAGCGGCCCTGGAGAGTTCGCAGCCCCCGCGGGGGACTTCCGAGGAGCTAGTTCAGGAGCTTCCTGCCAGCTTGCTGTTACAGGTCTCCGAGTTAGTTCCTTGAGTAAATCCAGACACCAGTCTCGAGAGGCTGGTACCCTAAGTAAACTCTCTGGCAGCGTGGAAACTACTGCCAAATGTTTCAAGCGGGTCCTGCGTACTGTAGAGAAAGGTTACACTATTCAGTTCGGCGCTAAGCCGACACCTTTCAGCGGGGTAAACCCCGAGCAGGGTCTGGAACAGGAAGTCAGTACAGGAAGTTTCTCAGGCTCGCTTTCGGGGGCAAAGCTCACCAATACAGAGTACTTCCTTTCGGCCTAGCTCTCACCCGAACTTTCACGAAGTGTGTGGATGCTGCTCTGGCTCCTCCGTGATTCCAGGACATCCGCATACTCGACTGGTCGATTCTGGCCAGCTCAGAATAATTAGCGGCTCAACATCGAGGTGTTGTTCTCGCTCTCATGAAAGAATTGGGGTTGAGACTCAACACCAAGAAGGGTGTGATTTCTAAAAACCACTTATCTAGGTGTAGTCTAGGATTCGACCACGATGCAGGCACGAATGTCACCTGCTCGGTTCGAGTCGATCCTTACTGCAGTAAATGCGGTCAAGCTAGGCCCGTCACCCACTGTCTACAGTCCCAAGTACTGTTAGGTCTTATGGCAGCCGCTTCCAACGTGATTCCTTTTGGACTGCTGCTTATGAGACCACTTCAGTGGTGGCTCAAACCAGGCGGTTCTCCCCGAGGGGAAACCCGTTTCGCAAGATCAAGGTCACGCGGCCCTGCCTACGTGCCTTGGCCATGTGGAAGAAACCCTGGTTTCTCTCTCAGGGTCCGGTTCTGGGAGCTCCTCGTCGCCGCGTCATGCTAGCGACGGACGCATCCCTCACCGGATGGGGAGTCGGTCATGAGTGGCCGCTCAACCCAAGGCCTGTGGAGCAATCCCATCTCTCCTGGCACACAAATCGCCTAGAGATGCTAGCCGTGTTCCACGCCCTGAAGTGTTTCCTTCCAGAAGGTATCCGCTCACGCCCCTTATATAAGCTGGCGTACCGGATTCTCCTATGGTCTTAAGGAAAGACTTCTCTCCCTGAGAGAGCAGTCCAGTATCTCTGGACGTGGGAGCAGACATCCTGCCAGGCAGGGGCTGAGGCCCGGGGAATGGATGCTTCACCCAGAGGTGGTGAAGCAGATCTGGAGAACATTTGGCCAGGCACAGGTGGACCTGTTTGCGACTCAAGAGACATCGCACTGTCCCCTCTGGTACTCTCTAGTTCCTCCAGCTCCACTGGGGCTGGATGCCATGGCACAGACGTGGCCGAAGCTGCGTCTGTACGCCTTTCCCCTGATCGCTCTGCTCCCGGGAGTTCTGGAACGGGTCCGTCGGTTTCAAGTGCGGCTGCTACTAGTAGCCCCGTACTAGCCGGCACGAGTATGGTTCTCGGACCTGGTATCTCTCCTAGACGGCTCTCCGTGGGAGATTCCCGTCAGGAGGGACCTCCTGTCTCAGGCTGGGGGCGCAATATGCCACCCCCACCCAGAGAAGTGGAGGTTATGGGTGTGGCCCCTGAGGGGGCACAACTCATAGGAGCGGGTCTCTCAACCGAGGTTGCTGAGACCCTTCTCCAATCCAGAGCTCCCTCTACGAGGAAATTGTATGGCCTTAAGTGGAACTTATTCGCGAGATGGTGCCGCGAGCACCACCTGGACCCAGTCAACTGCCCGGTCGGTACAGTTCTGGAGTTCCTACAGTCTCGCCTTTCCGCAGGGCTAGCTCACTCCACCCTGAGGGTTACGTGGCGGCTATAAACGCCTTCCACGCCCCTCTAGGTGGCCTCTCAGTGGGCAAGTACCCCCTGGTCACACGTTTCCTCCACGGTCGGGAGATCGAGGCTTCATCAGGAAGTAATGAAGCATGGAGACTCAGAAGTTGGGACCTCTGGCGACTCGATAGATATCGCAAGGTTCTCTCTGGTTCTCCTTAGTGCCTCCAGGTCCGCCCGGACTGGACGCCATAGTACAGACGTGGCTGAGGCTGCGTCTGTACACATTCTCCCGATCACAGTGCACCAGACTCGGGTCTCTCAACCGAGGTTGTTGAGACCCTGCTCCTATCCAGAGCTCCCTTCACGAGGAAACCTTAAGTGGAACCTGTTTGCTTCATGGTGTCACGAACACCATCTAGACCAAGTTACTACCCGTTGGTACAGTGCTGAGTCCTCGCAAACCCACAAAACCAGCTCACTCCATCCTGAGGGTGTTTGTGGCGGCTTATTGGCCTACCACGCCCCTCGTGGTGGCTCGTCGGTATGGTTTCCTCGGTGGTGCACTCAGGTTGAGACCCTGAGGGGTCTCAAGCCTCTATTACCTCCATTCTTGGAGTGCGACCAATGGGAAGTATATCTGTCCAGTATGCGCACTGGGCACATACGGCCACAAAGAAAGCATGTGGCACGTTCAGAGCTATCAGTAGATGGGTCACAGATGCCATTCCTACTACTTCCAAGTCCTCTGGTCTCCCAGCTCCATGGGGAGCCAAGACTTACTCCTTCTGAGGCTGCCTGCCTCCAAAAGCTCTGACAGCAGGTGTCCCCCTCCAGGACATCTGCAATGCTGCGGGTTGGTCCTTGCCCCTGACAATTGGTCCTCGCCCCTGACATTCGTCAGGTACTATGAGCTTGACCTCAGAGCCACTCCAGGCTCGGCTGTACTCTCGGCCTAGTGCGCTAGGCCTAGAGGGTTAGCCACCTCCCTAGCCAGGAGGAGACTTCTCAAGGCGCATTCTTTCTGCGGAAAGAAGAGAAGTCGTTTTCGCCACGACGCTCCTCGTGTGCCCGAGGGCCGAGGAGTGTCCCTGCATCCTCGCGAGCCTGAGGGCCGAGGAGCAGACCTAAAAGCCTCTTGTCCGTGTAATGCCAGACAAAGGCTCATACTCTCGCGTCCCGGTATGCTTACCAGGCCGAGCTTCCGGTCCCTCTTGTTCTGGTTACCCCCAGACAAAGGACTAAGACTCCTCGTGAGCCCGAGGGCCGAGGAGTACCTCTCGCACTGGCTGGCGAACCAGGCAGAGGTCACGGTTCTCGTGTGCCTGAGGGCCGAGAACTGCACAGCCCTCTTGTCCGCGGAATGCTAGACAATGGCTTAATTCTCCTCGTGTTCTGACGCAGTATGCTATCAGACCGAGTGTATTTCGGTCCCTCTGGTTTCTGGCTTTCCCCAGACCAAGGACTAAGACTCCTCGTCTGCCTTCAAATAAGGCCGAGGAGTGCCTCATGCACTGGCTGGCTACCAGGCTGAGGCCCCTACTGTCTTCCCCGTGAGCCCGAGGGCCGGGGATTGCAGTGCCCTCTTGTCCGCGTAATGCTAGACAATGGCTTATTCCCTCGCGTCCTGGCGGAGCTCCAGGCCGAGCCTTGGGTCCCTCTTGTTCTGGCTGAACCCCCAGACAAAGGATCACCCTCTCCTCGTGTGCCCGAGGGCCGAGGAGCCTTGAGGTCAAGCTCACCGTCCTCGTGGGTCTGCGGACCGAGGACTTCCCACACCATCTGTCCGCCGAGTGCTAGACAGTGGTCATTCGGTCCCTCTTGTTCTGGCTAACTCCCAGACAAAGGACTAAGACTCTGCGTGTGCCTGAGGGCCGCGGAGTACCTCTCGTTCTGGCTGGCGACCAGACGGAGGAAGACCTCCATTCCTCGTGTGCCTGCGGGCCGAGGAGCACTCTTGGGGTCGAGTGCACTGTCCTCGTGGGTCTGCGGACCGAGGACTACCTAACACCATCTGTCCGCCGAGTGCTAGACAGTGGTCGTTGCAGTCCCTCTTGTTCTGGCCACTCCCAGACAAAGGACTAAGACTCCTCGTGTGCCCGAGGGCCGAG
The DNA here is from genome assembly GCF_049309525.1 of Garra rufa. Lineage (NCBI taxonomy): Eukaryota > Metazoa > Chordata > Actinopteri > Cypriniformes > Cyprinidae > Garra > Garra rufa. The sequence goes on along the minus strand of NC_133363.1, from coordinate 14,308,564 downwards.
GAGCACCTCTCGCTCTGGTTGGAGACCAGACAGAGGTAGAACCCCATTCCCCGTGTGCCTGCGGGCCGGGGAGCACTCTTGAGGTCGAGTGCATTGTCCTCCTGGACCAAGGACTACCTACACCATCTGTCCGCCGAGTGCTAGACAGTGGTCATTCGGTCCCTCTTGTTCTGGCTAACCCCCAGACAAAGGACTAAGACTCTGCGTGTGCCTGAGGGCCGCGGAGTACCTCTCGTTCTGGCTGGCGACCAGACAGAGGAAGACTACCATTCCTCGTGTGCCCGAGGGCCGAGGACTACAGGGCCTTCTTGTCCGCGGAATGCTAGACAAGGGCTCTTTCCTTTCCACCCTGGTTGAGCAGACACTCGCAGGGCTCGGAAATTATGGGGGCGTTGGTAGTCTCGTTCCCCATAGCGTTCCTGACGCGGCTCGAGTTCCCGGAAGGGAACGTCTCGGGTTACGTATGTAACCTTAGTTCCCTGAGGGAACGAGACGCCGCGTCTCGGACCATAATTCCCGCACCCTGCGGCGCTCGCTTCATTCCTTTAAGAGCTGCCGCCGGCTTCAAACGCACGCGCTTTATACTTCCCGGTCAATGACGTCACCGCGCCTGTGACGTCACTCCCGTCATTTCATTGGTTGTTAGACATAGTTCAGAGTGCGGCCCGCCAATGGCGTTCCCCATAGCGTTCCTGACGCGGCGTCTCGTTCCCTCAGGGAACTAAGGTTACATACGTAACCCGAGACGTTTTATTCCTTTCCATGCGAAGTATGATTTACAGGGTCAGAATTTTCATAAACCTAATTTTCACACAATTACTTGCAGAATATTATGTTAGGACAGGGGTGTCCATACTTGGTCCTGGAGGGCTGGGGCCTGTACCATGAAGCCATGTTTAAATTCATCATATTCTTCAATCTCTTAACCTTTAGCAAAATCGTTAACCTTTAACCAAGTCAACTCAAAACTAATCCTGTAACTCTGAATTTGTTCAACTACCATCATGGTACAGGCCCCTGGTGTCCTGCAGAGTTTAGCTCCAACTTGCCTCAACACACCTGACTGAAAGTTTCTAGTATGCCTAGAAAGAGCTTGATTAGCTGGTTAAGGTGCGTTTAATTAGGGTCGGAGCTAAACTCTGCAGGACACAGCCCTCCAGGACTGAGTTTAGACACCCCTCTGTTTAGACTTCAAAACAATTTTAACATTCTGCACGATTTGAAAACGTATACTTCTGAACATTGTCATCACATATATGGCTTCATATAAAAAACATGCCACAGTCACGTATTGAATGTGTGTTTTAGCACCACTCTCTGGACATTTAACTTTAAAACTGCCACGAAACATGCAGTAAGTACGCAATTACTGCTGCAGAAATGTACAGTCGTGGCCAAAAGTTTTGAGAATGACACAAATATTAGTTTTAACAAAGTTTGCTGCTAAATTGCTTTTAGATCTTTGTTTCAGTTGTTTCTGTGATGTACTGAAATATAATTACAAGCACTTCATACGTTTCAAAGGTTTTTATCGATAATTACATGACATTTATGCAAAGAGTCAGTATTTGCAGTGTTGGCCCTTCTTTTTCAGGACCTCTGCAATTCGACTGGGCATGCTCTCAATCAACTTCTGGGCCAAATCCTGACCGATAGCAACCCATTCTTTCATAATCACTTCTTGGAGTTTGTCAGAATTAGTGGGTTTTTGTTTGTCCACCCACCTCTTGAGGATTGACCACAAGTTCTCAATGGGATTAAGTTCTGGGGAGTTTCCAGGCCATGGACCCAAAATTTCAACGTTTTGTTCCCCGAGCCACTTAGTTATCACTTTTGCCTAATGGCACGGTGCTCCATCGTGCTGGAAAATGCATTGTTCTTCACCAAACTGTTGTTGGATTGTTGGAAGAAGTTGCTGTTGGAGGGTGTTTTGGAACCATTCTTTATTCATGGCTGAGTTTTTTGGGCAAAATTGTGAGTGAGCCCACTCCCTTGGATGAGAAGCAACCCCACACATGAATGGTCTCAGGATGCTTTACTGTTGGCATGACACAGGACTGATGGTAGTGCTCACCTTTTCTTCTCCGGACAAGCCTTTTTCCAGATGCCCCAAACAATCGGAAAGAGGCTTCATCTGAGAATATGACTTTGCCCCAGTCCTCAGCAGTCCATTCGCCATACTTTTTTGCAGAAGATCAATCTGTCCCTGATGTTTTTTGGAGAGAAATGGCTTCTTTGCTGCCCTTCTTGACACCAGGCCATCTTCCAAAAGTCTTTGCCTCACTGTGCGTGCAGATCCGCTCACACCTGCCTGCTGCCATTCCTGAGCAAGCTCTGCACTGGTTAAGCCTTCTTAACAAGAATTGAACCTCTTTCCTTGAAGTTCTTGATGATCCTATAAATTGTTGATTTAGGTGCAATCTTAGTAGCCACAATATCCTTGCCTTTGAAGCCATTTTAATGCAACGCAATGATGGCTGCTCGCGTTTCTTTGGATGTCACCATGGTTAACAATGGAAGAACAATGATTTCAAGCATCACCCTCCTTTTAACATGTCAAGTCTGCCATTCTAACCCAATCAGCCTGACATAATGATCTCCAGCCTTGTGCTCGTCAACATTCTCACCTGAGTTAACAAGACGATTACTGAAATGATCTCAGCAGGTCCTTTAATGACAGCAATGAAATGCAGTGGAAAGTTTTTTTTCGGGATTAAGTTAATTTTCATGGCAAAGAAGGACTATGCAATTCATCTGATCACTCTTCATAACATTCTGGAGTATATGCAAATTGCTATTATAAAAACTTAAGCAGCAACTTTTCCAATTTCCAATATTTATGTAATTCTCAAAACTTTTGGCCACGACTGTATATAGAGGCACGCATTTACATGAGCCTGTGTTGACTATATCTCCTTTTAGTATTTAGTGTTTAAAAGAAGGCAAATATAAATGTTAATTTTGCTTAAATTAATTTCCCCCTTATTTTTCCCATAAGACTGGGCGTGGCCATTTGTAAATTTTATATGTCTGGCTTCTGGTCTCATTCAGCTATTTTTACCTGCACATAACAGCTTGTTTTACTGCTTGATGTTGCAAATAGGTGTGTCTTACCATATTATTGTAATGTATTATCTTAATTATGAGCACAGTGGTTTGTAGTGCAAACAGATTTACCGTTTACTGCACTTTGTTATTCTTCTCGTTATTTCCCTGTAGTGGCTAATGAACTGGAAGTCTCGCCCATAGGCTTACTTCCACATTGAAGAATAAGGTGGATAACTTAATTCAAATTGAAAACAAAGTCAAAAGGAGTGTAACAGAGGCCACCCAAGAGCTGTGCAGGTAAACCTTGTATAGCTTGGCTTTAAGAGGCATACTAGTACTGATGATAGAGGCTGCAGTTTTTAGCTTCTTTGTTAGGACACCCACCTTGACTGAGCGCTGTTAACGGGGTCGAACCGTGATTTTAATAAATTAAATATGGCAAAAAGTTTTACATGATGTGTTTTGTCAACTCTAACTAGACTGTTTAACTTTTGGTCTAATTTAATTTTAATGTAGAATTGCAAAATAATAACCTCTTCTACACCACAGTTATTAAAGCAGCAGCTGTGATTTGTAATGATGTTCTGTCAGCTGTGTTGCAGTGGGACATGACCAGGGGCAGTCATTAACATGAGCAGCATATCTGCTGTTTAAAGATCACACAGAGCTCTTTTCACTGGGTGAGAAAAAACATGGCAGACAGTTTTCTAAGGTTACTTTGTTCTGATTTTGACAAAATAAGAAACATTTAGATATCTATCTAGATTCTGTTTGTTATTGTGGGTATGCTTTTGTTTACTGTATCTGCACATTTGTATTTTTTGTAGTTCTTATTCTCAACTGCAATTTTTATTGAATAAGCATCACATTTACCTTACTGTAATGAAGTATAGATGTACTTTTCATTTAAATATGAATGCAGTAAAAGCAGTTCAACAAAGAATTGTATACCATTATACATAAATAGTTTAACATTAAAAAAGACATTCACCCTTTACCTCTTTACCTTTTTTCACGCCTGTTATTCCATTTGTAGCCATGAAGATACAAAAAATAGAGATGCACACACACACACACACACACACACACACACACACACACTTGGGTGGCAACTGGGACTGGCTGTGCTTCCCAATAAACACTGGTGGGAGTTGTTACCATGGTGACACCATTGTGCTTCCCTCCTCCCTCCAAACCCATCACCCTCCTTATTTTAGCGGCCAGCTTCTGTCGCTCTCTCTCTCCCTCTCTCTCCCTCTCTCTCCCTCTCCTGGCCACTCCCCCTTTCCAGTCCCTCGCTCTTTATTTGTTACTACCATCACTGTGAACTAGGAGACTATAGAGAGTGGAGGGGATCTCCATTGGATGGTTGAACCAAGGACTTATTGAGTGCTTAACTTTTGAAGAAAAGACAACAAGAGGGATACGTTGACTTCTTTGAGACTGTAATGAATGAAGACACTCAGTCCCATCTTAGGATGGAGGCTACAGACAAACTCAACGGGCTTGGAGGGAGGAGGAGGCGGCCAAAGAAGGTAAACATGGGCTTCACTTTAAGAACCTGCTCTGTCTTGATACAGTACCAGAGGTTTTAAGAGTTTGTGGAAGTTCCTGATGAAATTTATGCTAAAAATAACACAGTTTGGAAGTGAGTGAGTTGTAGTTGTTGGTGATTTACTTTAAATAAACTTGCTGAGATTCCCAAGCATTTTAGTAGATTTGAGGTGTTAGTTTCTTCGTAACTGACTGTGCAACACTGCTATAATTCTCAAGAGGTTGGCAGATGGACAGGTTAATGCCTTGTGTATGAATATGTATATGTTTTTTTTCCCTTGTGTTGGTTTCTGATTTTGCAAGGCATGCTGATGGTTTTGTTTTTATGAGGACTCTGTGAATTAAGTCTATTGGGGTGAAGATGGGCGTGTGTGTTCAGGAGAAGTGCTGAGCAGGTTTGTTCTCGGTTTTTATTTTCACATTTACTCCAGGAAATTTCTCTTTGGAGAGACACTATGAGAAGTCTGTACAGGCATTTTATATTTGTGTTCATCTGCTGATTACAGTGTTTTGACTGACAGCTGCCCACCCATTCTGCTTTTTCCCTTTTGTTACCACCATTAATAGCCATTTTTCTTTTAAATCAAACCAAGTTCATTAATGGTCGTGCTTTCAAAAATTTTACTTTCAAAACAGAACTGTATAGATGTTGTATTACTACTCTCAATACTTATATACAAAAAATATATACACAGAATGGTTAAACATACAACATGCAGCACATAGGGTGTTTAATGGTGTAAAATTAAGACTGTTGTGAGTGTCTGTGTGCAACTGTTGTGAGTGCAATAATGTCAAAAGCATTAAGCATCTCTTGCTGTGAAACACCTTTGTTCCATGTGTCTTACGTTGAGAGTGGGGCGGGTCCGCTGCTCTTTGTGTGTATGCTTGAGTATGCTCTATACATATCTGTCCAATATAGAAAATAATATCCAATATAGAACACATGGTTTAAAACATGATCCTTTGTGGATCTATGTATGTGCATGTTTGTGTTTGTCTCCACAAAGATAGTACAGCCTTCAGCCTTCATTGTGGGCACCAACTGATAATCCTCATGAGGAAAATGGCTATATAAACATACTAAATAATGACTATTGAAATAATAAAAATATTTTTTTTTAAATTCAAAGGGTTTTTGTGAGGGTTATGAGATTGAAAATATACTTTTCTCAGTATAAAACATTACAAATCAATGAAATGTCTTCACTATGACAGAAAAAATGAGAAAATACTACTTTTATAGCCACTTGAGTGCTTAAAGTCTTGAACTGAAAATGAGCAATTATGAGAAAACACTGTTGACTCTAAACACTATTTTTAACCTCCCCCAACAGTTCTAATGAAAATAAACAATTATTTGCCACTGCTCACATAATTTCATAGTATTATGTAACACATAATATGATGAGAGGAACCTTATAAGATATAGGCACATATAATGTATTAAGGCAATGGTTCACAACTAGTTTTGCGTCAGAACCCATATTTTGCACTGGACATGGAATAATGATCCAAAGCAGTACCAAAATGGTTCAACATTCAAAAATAAACTTATCCATGAAAATAAAACAACAGTACAATTAAACACTATTACCATAAACTATATACGTACAAATAAAGAAATGACTTTAATTTCAAAACATCTCTAATTTGGTTTCATGCTCTCAGCTGCCAATTATTTATTGCACAAACCTGTCAGTACTGTTTGGAATTTTATTTATTTATCTGTATATATTTTTTTTAGATGTAATCTTTAGAAAATATTAAAATAAAAAGTAATATAAACTGACTAAAATAAAATTAAAGGAATAAAAATAAACTGGCAAAAATGTACAGGCTCTCTGATACACCTAAAGTATATTCACAAGAATTTACTTTTGTAAATTTGTTTTGTAATACTGCATATGCTATTGGAGCACTGTCAAAAAGGTCTTTGAGCTGAATAAGCAGCAATTCAGCAGTGTGGTTTGGCTTTCATAGTGGAACTCAGGAAGGCAATGAGGGATCATGCAAGATCAATGATGTTTGCATTATTGATATGTCTCCCCTTCTAACCCAGCCCCACTCGGGCGGTGGTGGATGGGGTGGCAAAGGGGGATGCAGGGTGATTGAAGTTTAATCTAAGCAGGGATTTGTTGAGAAGGCATCTGTTTCTCTGCTGACTGTAAAATTAAAATGTGTTAAGTGGAGATGACAGTACTATAGCTAAAAAGGTCCAAATTACTACTTAACCAAATTATTACTTAATTAAGAAATGAATATGCAAAGGGTTTGTGAATGTGTCCATTCAAAAATGGTTCTCAATGCAGATTTAAATGACTTCCAGCTCCACCTCTCTGGACATCTAATGGGATGGAGGGACAGAGTTGTAATAAACTGTAAGTCCATTTTTAATGTAATATTTTCTTCATTAAATTGTTAGTACTAAATATTTTTAAAACTACACTAAATTGTAAATAATGTGAAAAATAGTTTATATAGTTCAAAGTACATATGTATCATTTGTGTATGAGATGGGTGGGACATGTCCCCACCACAAGTCAGTTTTGTCCTCACCACTTTTTTGAAAACCATTGCAAAATAGCTTATATAACCTATTTACAACACACAGAAAATTCTTTTCTGATCACTCGTTGTTCGTAATTTAATTAATACATGTAACATGAAATACATTTGTGCCAGAACTATTGGCTGAACTGTACAATCGCTGATGTACACAAATGGCCAAGAACTGACACTGATGTCTGAACACCTACCCTCTAAAAAATGCTGGGTTAAAAACAACCCAACTTGGGTTATTCGGCAACCCAGCACTGGGTAAATATTGGACAGAACACATGCTGGGTTATTTTGACCCAGCTGGTTGAGTTAAATGTTTTTACCCAACATGCTGGGTTGTTTTATTTAAGTCAACTATTATTTTAAAATGATTATATTGCTATCTTAAAATAGGCTGGAAATTAAAAATCACGCAACACAATACACGGAATTATAGAGGCAACAGCAATAATCAAAAGATGAACATTTATTATTAAGCAAGAACACCCATGGACAAAAATATAAGACAAATAATTCTTGTGCCGGTGTGTCGCCGAAAACTGAGCCGCCTCGTGTTTCACTTGTAGCTGAAAGATGTCATGACTGACTCTCTAACCTGCCCATAAACAAACAGTACTTAGATTAGAGAACATATTTTAACATCAAATGAAATTCAGTATTATAACGAATAAAATCAAATTTATGTTATGCAATGCAAAAGGTGTTTCCATCATGCGAAACAAACGACCGCTGCTGATGCAGCTAACTGACATCTTGTCCTTGTATGTTGTTGTATTATAATATAATTTACAACACAGTAAAAAATATATAAATGAAATAAAATGTATACAAACCTTTGTTTCGCTGATGAAATACATAAAAAATCGGCGGCTCTCTCTTGTAGAGGACACAAAAACCCCATGCTCTGACTGTAACTCAGCAGCTGGGTTTTTTTTTGCTGGAGACAGGCTCAACCCAGCGGCTGGGTAGAAAAAAATAACCCATCATTAAAAATGACCCAGAAGCTTAGTTACAGAAAAACTACCACCTGGGTAAAAATTATTTTTAATTAATTATTAAAAACAACCCAATAAAATGAGATATATCTATGCTTCAAGCTACCTTTTTGGCACAGCTCTAATAGGAAATAAGAGTGTGATGTATCTTCAACATCATGCTTTACTGCATCTATTTTGTTTTTCTATTCTCTGTTAGAAATCATTATCCATTTTTAAATGATTACCCTTCAGCCCTATATAATCCCACAAATTCATTGGCTGATGGTGCTAAATTACTGCTTATAAGAAGCTGTGTCATATAAGTGGATTTATTTATAAGTGGATGCTTGGTGCCATCACTTAAGATTTTCTTTTCTTCCGTGCACAATTTTCTTCAATTTTAGCCCATTTTCTCTAGTGATTCAGTTGCGTTTAAGACGTGTATCTCTAGTTTGAGGGTACATCCATTGGAGTCTGAGAAGCTCACTGGAAACCAGACCTTACCTCCCAGCTTCCCTTTTACCCATGTTTCTAATGCAAAGTTTTGCAGTTCTGGACTGCCATATTCTACCAGAATTGCAAATCAGCCAAAGTGGATTTTACCAAAGTGTGCCGAACTTCAGAGCATGGCTATGTGGCCATGGTATTGACTGAAGGGACCCTCACCTTTGAAGTCCAAGCCTTCCCTTCCCTCCAAGCACTTTAGCTTTACTGGCTACGATGGAGATATTTTGCTACGAGTGCATTCCAACGAATTCTTCATCACCAAGAGAAAAGCCTGCTGCACCATTGGTGCACTTGTGCTCTTCTCCCTTTCAGTATCCTACTGGAGATGTTTGTAGGGAGGTGGATTTGAGGTTAAGTTCCGTAAGGACTTCAGTGTAGACTTCAAATTTTCTCTGGTTGGCTGGTGCTAGCCCATCCATAAAGTTCGGTAGTGCAGCATTGGGATATTGTCCTCAAGGTTGGGCTTTTCACATGATGCTAGGGCATATGGTTGCAACTTCAGCTGCTCTTCCTCTTGAAATGCTGCTATAGACTATGGAGGAAATTCCTCACAGTCCTCACAGGCCAAAGTCAAGGTGGCATGGGCCTGTTGTCAGGCTTTACTGCCCTGGAAGAGACCTCAATCTTTGATCTTGAGAATACTGATGGGGCAGGTGTTTCTTTGCAAAGTCATAGTGATGCTTTCACCATAGGTTGGCCCTGTGTACAGTAGGCAACAGTTCTCCCTGTTCAATGCTCTGGCTCATCATCTTGCCAAAATGTGACATTTTGGTTACATACTGGCCATCTCAAGTTTGGTTTTCATCATTGATATCTCTCTGGGACTGGGTGTACAGTGGCTGATTCTGTGTCAGACGGACATGTTGTCTCAAGTGTAGGACACTATTTGGCATCTCCTGCTAGAAATGGAGGGTATGGGTCTGGCCTCTCAATAGGACAGTTGGTTAACAGAGTTGTGGTGCATCTCCTTATGGTTGCTTCTTTATCACCATCTGCCAATGAACTGCTGTGATTTTAAAGGGCTTCAGACCTTGTGACTACTGACATGTTCCCACTACATCTTTACACAGATTCTCATTCCCACTCAGGGAACTAGGGTTATATTCAGTTACCTGGGCAATTACTGTCTTGATCTTTATGTAGCACTTTCTCTCTATGCAGTCTTTTATCTAAGGTCATTTGTCATCATTGGCAATATCCTTAGGGGGTGATTGGTGCTTTAGTATAGAGCACTCAACGTAGTCACATGTTTTCAAAGATGATAAGAATGCTGCTGAGAAAGGTGTTCTCATATTCTGATGAATGTTGCACAAAGCCTATATAGCTCAGGTTTGACACATGAGAAGTGCAACTCTGCAAACAAAGGCCATTCCCCTGTGAGCATTACCTCATTCTTCCATAAGCATCCTTACAAAAAACTATGCTGAAATGGAATTAGTGATGTTTTGTGGTTAGTATCACTATTAATGTTGACCATGTTGGAATTAGGGGGTTTTGAAAACCCTTGAGCCTACATAGTAAATAGAACACATCACTCATGTCATATGTGTGTGCTACAAACATGAATGATGTATCAAATTGTGTGGGTCATTAAGGAAAGTTTGAATTTACATTACATTTTGCCTGTTAAAATGAGTGAAAAAATGCCCTAAATTTGGGAAGCGAACCCTTGTGCAAACCAACTCGAAAAACCCAATAATCACAATAAATCTACCTAAGACACTTTAGCATCACTAGCACACTGTAGTTTTGCATAGGCAAGCACAATTTATATTTTCTCAAAGGCACATTTAAATGCACCTGTGTTCCACCATAAATCAGAGTTGATTAGATTGGGAGGACTACATTGTAAAACTAGAGAATCGCTGCTCCATCATATGCAGGATTGTTTCTTTTCTCTTTAACTGGCTAACAGCATCAGCACATTATAATGTGAGAGACCAGCATTTTAATTAGACCCATCTTTAAAAAAAAAACAAATGACACTGGACAGTCAGCAGACCAGTAATTTTGTATCATCTAATATTCCCTTTTGCCTCACATGATACATGATACATGATACTATTCTCATGACGAAAACTTTTTCATGTGGGAACTTTTTCGCAAGATGCAGAATATGTACCAATAAGTACATATCACTGCAGTTTCCAAAAGAAATGTCCAAAGAGGGGCGCTAAAAGAGTGTTAGTTTTTTCTCCGGAACAGATGAACATACAAATGGCACGCTTTATGTGGTGTTGTTGGTTTTGAATGTTTCACCACAGTTCTGACTTGAAATGTCCGTTGAGTGACGCTGTAGCTCTAATGCTCCATAATGTTTTAAAATAACATACCATCAGCACTACACCTAAACCTACCTGATAGTATGAACACAAGCAAATGTGACATAAAAACGCAATTGCAAACATTAGGGATGGGACGATAAATTGATTTGTGGATCGATTCCTCCGATCTTCCGAATGCATCGCGATTATCTTTGTAATCAATTCTGAGCTGAGATTTTTAGATGGCAGATGGCACTCTAATCAAGTTTTTATCCGCACACTCAAACGCTCACGAAGAAGAGTGCTGAAGAGTACTTATGCTCATGTGACTCATGTAATCTCACTTCAGCTCAGAATGCTTTTATGACGCGAGATTAATGTAAACACAGCCCACTGTGAACACCCTTGTAATTCGCTTCAACTTTTTCGAATTGTATGAATGATTATTAAAGTGCGTGTAAGGATTTGGAAACAAGCAGAGCACGGCTGTTTTTAAAGCAAGCAGTGCCATCTGCTGTTCAAAGCTAAGCTCAGAATCGATCTGAGAAAGAATCGTGATGTGTTTGGAAAATCTCAGAATCGATGCTGAATCATTTCTCGATTCGCGTTGCAATGATTTATTGTCCCATCCCTAGCAAACATGCAATTTTTTCGATCTCTCATCTTTCAGCTCTGCAGTGGTGAGTCCTGTCTTTCACGGGATTCGTACCAAAGGATTCCACATCCTAAGTCCAATTTCGTACCAGCTGAGCTACCGAGCAAGCTTTTTACATCTGGTATTATGTCCATTTTCGACCTCCTGCCAAATTATTACCCCCCTTGTTGAAATTGCTACATGTTTGCGTAATCCTAACCCCTCCCCACACCTAACCCTAAACCTACTAATACTAGGGGGGGGGGGGGTTGTAATTTGGAAGGGGTCAACACCGGAAAGCATAACATATGGAACTGTAATCATAACTGTGTTGAAAATGATTACAAGTGCTAAAAATCTTTATCACGTTGATGTTTTCCATGTATTCCATGTCTAAGTGCCAGTTTAGCACTGACCCCAACCCAACAAGCTACTTAATGTGTTTAGAGTTACATTAAAATTATAGACAGATGGGTAAACTTGATATGGGTACTAAAGTCAGAAAGGACACTGGCCTTCCAGGAGTATTCCAGAGCCCTGGACTACTGTAGAGATTGTCAACAGATACCTGCTTAGAGCTACTGTGAATGATTTTCTGTCACGGCTAAAGGCAGCATCTCAGACCAAACAATAAGAATCTCTCCATCATGTAAAAGATGATGCAAGACGATGTGTTTACCGCTGACAATCCATAGACCAACTCACACTCTCTCTGCTTGAAGGCCTGGGGCGTCTCCTGGATGCCAAACAGCATCGCAGATGGGAAATGCTTCCTGAAATGACATTCAGCTGTTACCACAGCAACAAGGGGTTGAAAAAAGGGTCCTCAAGCCTGAAATGTAACCTTTTTATAAAGGTCCAGTGTTGTCATAATGGTGTTTTTGTAAATGCAAAATGTATTAAATGTATTATAGTAGGAGAATATTGAATTTATATGTGTGTAGAAATAAGCAGCTTCTTTTGTTATTAACTTATTTGATTTGGAATGCATAGAATGATTAGTCTCATAACAATCTAAAACAAAATCTCTTGCAGTCATAACATTATCTTCTGAACTGCAGGATTTGACTATATTGTGGTAGCTTTATCCTTTTGAAATGTGCAATTCAATTAATTTAGAAAGAAAATGGAAGCTAGAAAATGGTAATACATATATAATTGTAACACAATAACATACTATTGTATATATCAGCTTATGTTGTTCATGAATGTACAGTGTATTTAAGAGTTTTATAGATTATATTGAGTACAAAGAGGGATATGCATCTTCCAGTTTGTTCAGTGCACATGATGCCACCTCTAAATTAGACAGGGTGGAGCCCGTTACCAAGACAACAGTCACTCTGTGGGGATGGTTCCATAATCTAGTAGGCTGAAGAGAGGTGGGGGTGGAAGACAGGATTAGACAATAAAACATGAAGGGGTGAGAAATGAGAGGAAGACTGAGAAATCGAAGTGGTTATTGTATTACTCTGTGTTAGAGGTATTAATGAATGGTTCTTTTAAATCAGATACAAGAGTAGATACAAGAACAGAAATAGAGAGCGAAAGAGAAAGCAGCATAATAAAACCCCACCCTTTAATCTCCTGTCTGAGAAGAACAGCTCTTTTGTATAAAAAAAAGATATGGATGTAGAAGAGAGACCTTGGGTTGATCAGCAGTGCCAGTGGACCCTTTGATGTGTGTTTGAAATAAGGGGCATAAAAAGATTTATCTACAAACTAGTCATCCAATAAAATGCCTCATGGGACATGATTTTAGTCAGTGTAGGCAATGGTGTTTTTGTAGAGATGCAGATTTTATTGACAGCGATAAAAAGTAGAAAGTCCTCATTGTTCAGTGGTGAACAACTGATATTAGCAATATTAAGAATTAATTGTTATTACGATAAAACATTGCATAATTCTTTAAAGCAAAAAGCCAATTGAGGAAGGCAATTTTATTCTTTTTTTTTAAATTTTAGATGAAAAACAATGGTTTTTAAGAAATAGTTACATTGTTAATAATAGTCATAATAAACCATTGTTTGGTTTATTCTGAAAAGTAAGATAGTTCTCATTATTTGATTGTATCATTATTTGGAAGTCAGAGTCCGAACTCTTAGAATTCAAACATGTCAGTGTTTTTTTTTTTTTTCAGCCTAACTGAAATACAAAAACATAAAGAAAGAAAGAAAGAAAGAAAGAAAGAAAGAAAGAAAGAAAGAAAGAAATTTAAAAAATCTCTAACTGTCTGACACATAAAGCAGCATTCATTATTAATATTGAGTTTGAATTATTAATGATATTTTAGGTTAAGGGGCACAGTGGGGTGTTTAGATAGATGAGTTAATGAATTGTTATTGTGTTAAATCCTGCATAATTAAAATTGAACTTTACCAAACATATTATGTCATTATCAAACATATTATGTCATTATTGGCATGTACACATATGTGTTTTGTGGAAATAATCCATTAAAAATGTCAAAATTGACAATTTTGAGTTCTATGTTGTAGCCACCATGTCAAAATGTATCACATTTAATTCCACTGTGCCATGTCAAACCCATGAATGCAAAATATGTAACAAATAAGGCTTATGTGATCTATTATTTATTTATCTAAAATTCGAACTGTTTTCCATTTAATTTTCTCATTACATTTATTAAATATTTATCAAAGACAGACTCACTTTTGATTCTATTTCATATTTATTAATTTCATACTAAGTATTTTGCAAACAGAAAAGCACAGCAAACACTGACCTCATCCTCACTTTGTCTCTCATTCTTGCTTTATCATCAACATTCATTTTCTCTCCATCTTGTTCCCATGGTACCTGTGGCTCTGAGGCGCTCCTTATGTTTCAGACCAACCCATGCTGGAGAGAATTTGAAAAGAGGTCTATATTTAGCATTCACTGCTTCTGAACCTTGGGACTTGTAGTATTTTCTTGTAAATTGTTTTCTTAGAGAGAATGAATTGAAGGAGCGATTTGAACAGACTAAAGCAGCTTGTGCTTGTTTTTGCTATGGAAATGAAAGATGGAGAGGTGTCCTTTTTACTTTTCTAATCAGGTGAATCAACGAAAATTCCAAAGACATATTGGGAAACAAAACTATTGTATCATAAACTTTGACTTGAACTACTGTAGATAGTAACAACTTAGTAACCGCTCAGAATATCCCTAGAAACCAATGATAAATCTTAGGAACTGCATTGTAACGCCTTGTTAACATGACAGTGAACTTTGCACAGACAAGCACTATATTTCCTTGAGAAAATGTATAAATTTAGTTTTATGTTGGTTGTATTGTATTTTCCACTAATTAAGCAGAATGACTAAAAACTTTTTAACTATTTAGAAGAATGAACATCTTGCATGCAGTCTTTGTACATTATAATAAATCTGTCAGTAGGATTACTGTGGTTTGTACTTAATTGTTTGTAAAAGTTTGTTGTTTGTTCTGGCTGAATACACTTCCTCTCACTTAGACTGCTTTTTTGGTCAGTGGTGGGTGTTACATGAAGCGAAACGCAATGACAGATGGGGGCTGGAAATGGCCAGTGTAACTGTGCACCAGTAGGGTTGAGGGTTGTAATTTTGTGTTTGTGTGTGTGTATGTGTGTCTGCTAATATACAGTATGTATGTGTGTAAGGCATTTATCAAGTGTGCTGCTGCATAATATCTTCACACTAAGAAAACTGAGAAATATAAACACAGACTAAGAATACCAAGATTGTTTCAAAACATTACGGTTTTGTATGATTTCTCTTTGCACTTTTTTATATAGTTACATGTTTTTTTTTATATTTATTTTGTTATCTTATTTATTGATGATTAACAAATGATTTAAGATGCTACCCAGCATATTGTATTAAATTCCAAATAGATGAAGAAAATAAGCTTTCCATTGATGTATGGTTTTCTTAGGATTGGACAATATTTGGCTGAGACACAACTATTTGAAAATCTCAGGGTGCAAAAAAAAAAAAAAAAAAATCAAAACATTGAGAAAATCACCTTTAATGCATATTATTAATCAAAATTAAGTTTTGATATATGTATGGTAGGACAGTTACGAAATATCTTCATGGAACATGATATTTACTCAATATCCTAATGATTTTTGGCATAAAAAAAAATCAGTCATTTTGACCCATATAATGTATTGCTGACATGCCATATAATAATTTTCACAAAATAAAACTGTTCACAAAAAGAAAGAATGGTATTATAAAGTTTCCTTTAAACCAGACAAGAGGTAAAGGGCCATAAACAATAACTATGCAAGAAAAACTTGACAGTGATTTGAACATTTGATGGAATGCATGGCGACATTACCAATTACATGCATTTCCTCTTTATCTCCATTTGTCTTGTTTTCTCTGACATCCTCTCCCTACCTGTTCTTGTCTCTACAATTCATCAGTGTACCTTTTGCTTAAAAATTCATTATAAACTCATTCATATAAAATTCACCATCATTACTCTTTTTCCAGCTGTCGTTTTCTCACTGTGTATACAACTGTGGCCAAGAAAGCCCATTGCTTTGACTACACAATCTTGTACATAGAGGAAAATCCAGTTACCCGTCAAACCCTGCTGCTCCCCTCACTGTTTCAGCCAAATCTTTTGTTTTCCTAATCCGATTGTTACAGTTTTTCGTTCTGCTTTATCCCAGAGTCATTCCCTCTTTACCACCCAGATAACACAATGACAGAGTGAACACTGCACAACAACCACAGTATAGAATTAGACAATAGTAATCCATTTTTATGTACAATGTGACTCTTAATTTTAATTTTTAAACTTCATTCAATCATTCAGTCATTCATTAAAGAATTATTCAGTGTGAATTGGATAATTGCAAATGTAATGTCACACTATCATTTTCATTTTTAATTGACATTTAGGCATGTGCTGTGCACTGTGCGTAATATACAAAAGGCAAATGTTGCTAAAGAAAATGAACCAGTGATTCATTGTATTAAAAAAAATCATTTATATGGATTATAAAGGCTATCATTGACTAAATGAATGTTGTGTGTGAATGTGAGAAGGAAAGGGAAAGAGAAAATAAAGGAAAAAATAAAGATGAACCAAACTTTAGAGGAGGTTGTGGATTTGGGGGTTGGGTGGAATAGAGAGAGAGAGAGAGGGAGAGAGAGAGATAGTATGATAAACAGAGTCTCTATTTACTGTTAAAGAAAGGATTGATTATGAGCTTTCCGTTCTCTAAGAAAGAACTACTGAAGCTAAAACAGTGAAGATAGTGTCAGACTGGAATCTTTGACCAAGATCCTGGAAACATTCTCTTAATGTTTGGGGAATATCATTTCTCCACTCAAGTCTTTTTCATTCCCTCTATAGTCTTTTTTGTTCAACAGTGCCACACAATGTCGCCACAGTAGTTAATTAATTTTTGCTTGTTATTCATGTTTTTTCCCCTTAAAGAACATTGCTTTCCATTACACATTACAAAGGCTGCCTTTCAGTTGTTCATTCAAACCATTCCTCTTTTGTATGCATGTAAATACATAAAGATTGACTGACTGGTTTTTAAAGCTGCTAAATTGCTCTGTCAAAATCAAACCTGGCTGGACAAAAGTAATTCTATTTGCTACTGTAACTTTTTGGTGATTTATACTCAATATCGTTATCCAATTATGGTTGGAAGTTCCATCATTACCAACATAATTCAACAATTCGGTATTTCCCGAAACCATAGGTCCTACAAACATTTGCAAACAGCATCGCAAATGTGCGGTTTAGAACTACATATTTCACACGCTAAATGCTATACTACAAGACACGCTATACATATTCTGTATATACTGTGTCAATAATCAGCCACATTTTTGTATGGCCTTGAACACTACATACTAAAAGTTTTTGAATGTATAACATAGAACAGATTTTATACTCTCAGGCTCCCTCAGCATTATTTTATCTCAATATCTAGGTCTTTCCTCAATAATCTCTAAGGCAGACATATATATTTTGTTCATGTTATTGTTATTCCTTATTGCTTTACTAAAGAGAGTACAAAAAAAGTCAAACCACTATCTCAGCCCAGAATTGAAAATATGGAAATCATATCCCCATTTAATGAACCATGTCTTAGTGAGCTTCAGGCTGTACTGAATAATGGACAGAGCCACCCCCTTAGGGTTTCATCAATTATTCATCTGAGAAAGGGAATTCTGTTGGTTTACTATTCGTGTCTGATGGTTAGAAAGAGAACTGACCTGTCTGCTGGAGCAGATGACATTTTGCAGATTGTTTTCCGCAAATGTGCATATACTTTTCAGTTCCCCTTCGGGAACGTCGAGCTGCGTCGGAACGCTTTGGGAACGCCTCCAGCATGACCACGCTCTGAATCACGTGTGTAATCAGTCCAATAGAGAAGCTCGTGTGACGTCACGGACGGGGTGACGTCAGGAACCAGGAAGCTCTAAAGCACGTGCGGTGAATGCAGCCGGCAGCTTCTGTCTTTCAGTCGTGCTCTGTGTGTATGTTTGTCCGTCAGCACTGTTTTTCAGGGCCAGTTTGCTCTACTTTTATTTGAGTGCTGTCATAGATAGAGAAAATAAAATGGGCGATAGCAAGTATAAACGTTCTGTTCCTCCATGCCAACGTTACATTACGGCTGAGGACACACACACTTTGTGTGTTGCTTGCTTGGGGGCGAGGCATGCCCAGTCAGCCTTTGAGGAGGCTGATTGTGTGCATTGTTTGCGGTTGCCACTCCGCACGCTTCGCTCCTTGAGGGCTCTTTTTGAGGAATGAGCCCTCACTAGCGTTCCTCGCGGATCAGGTCCCGCTTCTGCTGAAGCGGAGCGGCGCCTGCATTCGTGGGGATCACAGATGGATCTGCTATCGAGTGTGGAGACGGGCGAGCCCCTTTCTCCATCCTCCTCTGGCAGATCCTTGCCCTTTTCTGGTGTGGAAGCCCGCACCGCGGCTTCTTCCCACCAGGAGGAGCACTCGTCCCTCCGTCTTTCTTCCTCTGAGGAGGAAGATACGGAGATGGTCGAGGAGGCTGGTCCCACGCCCTCCCAGCCTGTCGAGTACGAGGAGTTGGTGGAGGTGGTCACCCGTGCTGTTGCCAAACTCAACATCAGTTGGCCGGACGTGGTGACCAGGGAGCAGAAAATTAAAACTAAACTTGACGAAAGGTTTCTGCGCCCCAAAACCCAACCTCCACGCCGAGGCCTGCCATTTTTTCCCAATCTCCATACTGAGGTATCGAGATCGTGGTCCAAACCATTCTCTGCTCCTGTTTACTCTGCTTCCACCTACTCCAATGTGGTTGGGGCACGTGAACACGGTTATGGGGCGATGCCACAGGTAGAACAGACGTTTTCTAGCTATCTGTCCCCTAGCTCGGCATCGTCCCTAAAGGCCTTGGCACTCCCCAGCAAGCCACTCAGAACAACATCTTCCTTGCTGCGGAAAGGGTACTCAGAAGCAGGTCAGGCTGGAGCTTGCCTGCACACCATGGCGGTGTTGCAGGCGTAGCAGGCCGACCTGCTGAAGGAGCTAGATGAGGGTGAGGACAGGGTGGCAGTTGATGTCAGTGAGCTGCGTCATACTGCCGTCCTCGCTCTGCGTGCCACCAAAGAGACCGCCCGTACCATTGGGCGGTCTATGGCAGCTATGGTGGTCGCAGAGAGACATCTCTGGCTGACCCTGTCAGATATAAAAGACCGCGTCAGGGTCTATCTGCTAGACGCCCCGCTTGTGCTGTCTGGCCTGTTCGGCGACGCTGTCCCATCAGTCGTCGACAGGTTTCAACAGTCACGGCAACAGGTGGCGGCGTTCCAGAGATATCTTCCTCGCCGCACTAGCTCTGGGGCTGCTGGACGGGAGCAGCCCCGCCCGAGTGCTCACTCCTCGTACCGCGATGAGCAGAAGCGGAGCGTCGCTAATCGGGCTCCTCCCCAGAGAGAACGGGAGTCCCGTAGGCCAGCGGTTCCCAACCGGGGGGTCGCGGCCCACTAGGGGGCCTCAGTGATCCTCCAGGGGAGCCGCGAGACTTCTTAAAGTTAATTTAAATATTATCCTGTAATTGTTTAATTTCATTATTAATGTGCTAAATGAAAATAATAAAAGCACAGTCTCACTCGTGTTCTGTTATTTATTGCTTCAGACTCGGTGCAGCAAGCCTCATCCCACTGTTAAATAGAGACTGAATGGCGCTTCAAAACTTCCAAACGCTGTACGCAAACTAATGTTACATCTCTCGGCTGCATGCATGATGCAAACCGTCCTGCATCAAAGACGATTAGTGTAATAATAGCGAACTTGCGCGTGCCTAATGAATAATACTCGTGTAAATCAGAGTCGTACATTAGACACGCATAAGTCCGCAATTGATTCACAAACTATGCGCGCTCTCGGGGTTCTGATCCTTATTGTATTTTTGCGTGAAATTTCAAAACATTTTCCTAGTTGTCCAAATTATTGTCCTGTGAGTGTTTTATAATGGATGTTCACCCATTAGAAGAGGAGTGAGGCTCGGTGTTTATGAGCATCAGGCGCGCACTGACATAGTTCACTGATCCCGTCTTCGTCGAACCTTCACATCGATGTGTTTCAACAGATTTTGAATGTATTTGCTGTATTTTGAATTTGTGTATTAATTTTTTAATGGATACAAACAGTAGCTATTCAGTCAGTCAAGTTGAAAGGGATAGGTTTAGTGGTATTTTGGTATTTCCCTGTTGTACGGCAGGTTCACTTATTTAAGAAAAAGTACTCTGAAGTTGTAAAAAAATGTCTAAAGTAAAGAATTCAGAATTATATATATATAAGTGTTTAAAAATAAATACTTTTCTCTTTACTGCGAAGTACAGTATAAGACGACATGTCAGGCATAGGGGGGCCTTGCAAAATTGACCGGAGAAGGAGG
The DNA here is from genome assembly GCF_049309525.1 of Garra rufa. NCBI lineage: Eukaryota > Metazoa > Chordata > Actinopteri > Cypriniformes > Cyprinidae > Garra > Garra rufa. The sequence continues at coordinate 14,288,118 of NC_133363.1, read as the reverse complement.
GGGGCCCCGGGGTAAAAAAGGCTGGGAACCCCTGCCGTAGGCGCTCCAAGTCGGGGGCTTCTAAGCTGAAGACCGACCTGAGGGCCCTTCTTCAGGCAAAGAAGTCCTCGACGAAGAAGCCCTGATGGTTGTGGCCCAGGGCTTCTGAGGGCAGACCCCCCTGGGGAAATTATACCAGCACCCCAGTGCCCTCGAGAGATCGGTCTGCCAACCCTGCCCCCTTCGGTGCTTCAGGGCCCTGGGTCCTGCAGTCTGTAGAAAGAGGTTACAAGATTCAGTTTGGCGTCCAGCCGCCATCTTTTCAAGGGGTTATCACCACTATCGTGGCCCCTCAGCAGGCTCTGATTATGGAACAAGAGGTAGAAACTCTCTTGAGGAAGGAGGCCATCGAGGTGGTCCCTCCTCATCTCATGGAGTGCGGGTTCTACAGCCACTACTTCATAGTTCCAAAGAAGGATGGAGGCTTGCGTCCAATTCTAGATCTCAGACTGCTCAACCGCGCAGTGCTGAGACTCAAATTCATGATGCTTACTGTCAAGCAGGTTGTGTCGCAAATCAAGTCCGAGGACTGGTTTGTCACAATAGATCTCAAGGACGCTTATTTTCACGTCTCCATCCTTCCACAACAGAGGAAGTTCCTCAGGTTTGCTTTTGGGGGCAAAGCTTACCAATACAGAGTTCTTCCTTTCGATCTAGCACTCTCACCCCGAACTTTCACCAAGTGTGTGGATGCTTTGTGACTCCAGGGCATCCGCATTCTAAACTACATAGACAACTGGCTTATACTGGCGCAGTCAAGAGATGTGGCAGTTCGACATCGAGATGTCATTCTTGCCCATTTGAAAGCTCTGGGGTTAAGACTAAACTCCAAGAAAAGTGTTCTTTCTCCAGCTCAGAGAACCACTTATCTAGGAGTAGTTTGAGATTCGACCACGATGCGGGCACAGATGTCTCCCGCTCAGATAGAGTCGATTCTCAACACAGTCAAGAGTGTCAAAATAGGCCGCTCACTCACTGTAAAGCAGTTTCAGGTTCTGCTCGGTCTCATGGCAGCTGCGTCCAACGTGATTCCTTTTGGCCTGCTGCACATGAGACCCTTACAGTGGTGGTTCAGAACCAGGGGGTTTTCCCCGGGGGGCAACCCACTCCGTTTGATCAAGGTCATGCGGCGCTGCCTTCGTGCCTTGGATATGTGGAGGAAGCCTTGGTTCCTCTCTCAAGGCCCGATGGCCGAGCTCCATGTCGTCATGTGACACTTACGACAGACGCTTCCCTCACCGGATGGGGAGCGGTCATGAGTGGCTGCTCAGCCCAGGGTCTGTGGACTGAACGCCATCTTATGTGGCATATCAATTGCCTGGAAATGCAGGCCATGTTTCTAGCTCTGAAACACTTCCTCCCAGACCTGAGAGATCACCATATGTTGGTTCGCACCGACAACACATCGGTGGTCTCATACATCAACCACCAAGGAGGTCTGCGGTCACGCCCCTTGAACAAGCTGGCACACCAGTTCCTTGTGTGGTCCCAGGGGAAACTCCTCTCGCTGAGTGCAGTTTATATACCTGGACATCTCAATGTGGGAGCAGACGTCCTGTCGAGGCAGGGGCTGAGGCCCGGGGAATGGAGACTCCACCCTGAGGCGGTGGAAGTCATCTGGAGCAAATTTGGGAAAGCCCAAGTGGATCTCTTTGTGAGCCAGGAGACGACACAATGTCCCCTTTGGTTCTCTCTCAGTCATCCAGCTCCCCTGGGACTGGATGCTATGGTACAGACGTGGCCGAGGCTTCGTCTGTATGCTTTTCCCGCGATTGCTCTGCTCCCGGGAGTTCTGGAGAGAGTGCGCCAGGACGGAATCTGCCTCTTGTTAGTGGCCCCGTTCTGGCCGGGTCGAGTCTGGTTCTCAGACCTGATTTCTCTCCTAGACGGCCCTCCTTGGGAAATTCCCGTCAGGAGGGATCTCCTTTCACAGGCAGGGGGTGCGATCCTGCACCCTCGCCCAGAGCTATGGAAGTTATGGGTGTGGCCCCTGAGGGGGCACAGCTCCTAGATTCCGGTCTCTCAACCGAGGTTGTTGAGACCATCCTCCAATCCAGAGCTCCCTCTACGAGGAAAATGTACACCAGGAAGTGGAATATGTTTGTCCTGTGGTGCAATCAGCACCAGATTAACCCAGTTCACTGCCCAGTTGGTTCAGTGCTGGACTTTTTGCAAGCCCGCCTTACGGCCGGTAACGCACACTCTACGCTGAAGGGCTACGTGGCGGCCATAGATGCCTTCCATGCTCCCTTCGGTGATACCTCCCTTGGAAGACTTCCCCTGGTGTCACGTTTCCTCTGCGGTGCGCTGAGGCTGAGGTCCCCGGTGCGCTCACGCGTCCCCACGTGGGATTTGGCAGTGGTACTAGAAGCTCTATGTAATCCTCCTTTCGAGCCCATTGAGGAAATCTCGGACAGGCTTTTGTCCTTTAAAACCGCCTTTCTGTTGGCTATTTCCTCTCTGAAGAGAGTTGGTGATCTTCAGGCCCTCTCAGTGGCCCCTTCCTACCTGGACATTGCCCCTGGGATGGTCAAAGCTTTCTTGCACCCTAAATCGGGTTACTTACCCAAGGTGCCCTCAGTAGTACCATGGCCCATTGTGCTCCAGGCCTTCTGTCCTCCCCCCTTCATGGAACCGGGACAACAGAAGCTTAACTGTATGTGTCCTGTGTGAGCACTGGACACATACGTCTACAGAGCTGCCCTGTTGAGGAAGACGGACCAATTATCCATATGTTTCGGTCCCCATAATAGAGGTCTTCCAGCTTCTAAGCGAACACTAAGTCGGTGGATTTTGGATGCCATCTCTCTTATAAGTCTTCTGGTCTTCCCTCTCCATTGGAAGCCAAGGCTCACTCGACCCGCAAAGTTGCGGCGTCCAAGGCTTTCCTAGCAGGGGTTCCCCTGCAGGATATTTGTAACGCTGCGGGATGGTCCACGCCACTTACATTTGTGAGGTTCTATGACTTAGACCTCCCCCACACTCCGGGCTCCCACGCCCTCCATTCTCATGCACCTACTACCAGTAGGACTATTTAATCTAGGCTACTTTCACCCTTTCTATAAGTTGGCTGGGGCCGCTCCTTTCTCTGCTTCACTAGCAGCAATTATTCTGGGCTACTTTCGCCCTTTTCAAGAGTGGGCTGAGGCCGTTCTTTTTCTCAGGCTTCTTTGCCCTTTCTACAAGTCGGCAGAGGCCGCTCCTTTCTCTGCTTCACTAGCAGCAATTATTCTGGGCTACTTTCGCCCTTTCCAAGAGTGGGCTGAGGCCGCTCTTTCTACTCGGGCTACCTTGCCCTTTCTACAAGTCTGCTGAGGCCGCTCCTTTCTCTGCTTCTCTAGCAGCAATTATTCTGGGCTACTTTCACCCCTCTCGCCTGCCTCTCGGCAGCTATTTGGGCATTCCTGCCCCTCTCTACCTGCTTCACAACAGAGCAGGGCTTTGGAATTCTGACGGCGTGGGCATATCATTCTCAAAGCGTTCCCACACAGCTCGACGTTCCTGAAGGGGAACGCCTCGGGTTTCGTATGAAACCCTAGTTCCTCGAGGGAACAAGACGCTGCGTCGCCTACCACAATTCCGGCATCCCTGCAGCGCTCCTGGTGGCAGAAGCTGCCGGCTGCATTCACCGCACGTGCTTTATAGCTTCCTGGTTCCTGACGTCATCCCGTCCGTGACGCGCTTCTCTATTGGACTGATTACACACGTGATTCAGAGCGTGGTCACGCTGGAGGCGTTCCCAAAGCTTTCCGACGCAGCGTCTCGTTCCCTCGAGGAACTAGGGTTTCATACGAAACCCGAGGTGTTTTTAAATAGCTTTTACTAAGTTTCGGTGATCCCCTGTCTGATGCTTAAAACAAACCTATCTGCTTTTTTTGCAAGTCAGCAAGGAATATAGTTTCCCCCAAAACAGAGATTGTGTCACCAAGTACAGACCCTTATGTTTTCAATACATTTAAGGCAGAATTCCTAAGTTGCTGTTTTCTATACACTGAAAGTAAAATGTGAACACAGCTGTCAGGCATGGTTTTCAGTGAATAACATCTTTAAATTCTGTCTGTTCCACACACAAATGTTTAGAGCATTTCAGAACATCATACACATTCATAATGCTAATAAATCTTGAATTGCTCATTATCACAAAATAGATTTTATTGCATATGTTGTTCAATATATCCATCATGTAGCTAGTTGGAATGGAGTTGGAAACAAGCTGTAAAGAGTTACATAAGGCTCTGCTCTGTTCGACAGCACACTTTGTCCCCTGGGCTGTTATTGATTTTGTTCCAAGTTTGCAAAACGACACCAGCTAATAGAATCTGTAGGACGATCTCTGTATAGCGTTTCTATTGGTTTGCCCCACAGCACTTTGAAATTGACTCCCCTTAGAGACCTTAATAAACTCGCAAACTGTGATGTCGCATCCCTTTTGGTGCAGAACTTTTTTGCAAAATAATGAATAAACACTGAAATAAGTTTTTAAACAATGTTTAATGTTTCCCTGTTGTTAATGACAATGGTATTCTTATTCCCCATGATCCTACTTTATAGTAGGTGGCCTTGACTACTATGTACTTACATTTAAATTAATAATTTGATACAATGCACTTATCGTGTACATTCATGTTATTACATTGTACTTATATTTTAAAAAATACCTGCACTTAATTACATCTATAATTACAGTGTTTTTCAGTACACAATATGTACATTGTACTATTTTTTTATTTAAATACAAATAAGGCCACTTAATATAAAGTGGGACCAGCCCCATCAAAGACACAGTATGCTTGTTTCATAGAGAAAGATAATGTAACATGACATGGGTCTGAAATGACAAAGAAAAATCTTTCATCATGAACTCAGATCTCAAATTGAGTTTAAGCTGGAGACACACTACACGACTAGCTGAAACATTCTAAGATGGAATTTAGCACACCTAAAAACTGTTTCCATTGACCAGAGCAGATTCTCGTCGTTGACAGTCAGAGAAGAGCACAAACCTAATGACTTAGTCCACTGCATAAAGCACTGTATGACTGGTCACGCATGCAGGGGCGCCGCTCGCAATTTTGGGCCCTATGACAAAATATGAGGGCCCCTAAAAGGCGTGGGCCCGTAGAATTGTCCTAACTTACCCCCCCTTAGCGGCGCCCCTGCATGACTGAACATTTTGGTGGACTAACAGTATCTTGTGATAATCAACTGTGAAAGATCTTAAACCAAAACATTGGCTTATTTGTAGTCCAAAATGTAAAGAAAAAAGGAAACCTTACTAAAACCTTAACTTACCATCACTTAAACCCTAGACTCTTAGTTGATGAACTTAAAACTTTCTTACTTGTGGCTATCAGTTCCAAAAACCTGGATGAGGAAAAGTTCAGTCATGCGTGTACTATTTTGGTGATGAAATTTGCATTAAAAGTGATAGTTTACCCAAAAATGATTCACATGATCCCATGATTCACCATCAAGCCATCTTAGGTGAATATGACTTTCTTCTTTCAGATGAATATAATCAGAGTTCTATTAAAAATGCCTTGGACAATAAAGTGCATCCATCCATCATAAAAAGTAGGGCTGCACAATAAATTGCATGCGATATCCATCTTGTCAGTAAAGCCGGTTGTGTAATCAGTAGTAAATCTCCATCACGTCCATGCTTTCAGATAAAGCATTTATCACACACAGCTGTAGTTAATTGACAAGCTATGCAAAACCACGCAGATGATATGATACGTTAATTTTACATCGATATTATCAAATCGCGCTGTGATAATAATGTTGCTTTCCTAGCTTCTCAGTGAACTACAGCTCTGTGTAGTAAATGCTGCTACATCTGAAAGCACATGAAAATACCACATTTAATAACATGTTTTTGCTCCAAACTCACTTCATAACATTAGTCGAGTGTTTGACATAAATCCTTCTGTTGCTTCTGATGTGGCTGATGTGGCTTCTTACACAGAATAAGGCACGCAACATATTTCATAGTATTCTAAGCAGCGATAAAAGTTGTCGATTAGCACTGCATTATTATATACCTTATTATAATGAAAATTATAATAAGAACCATATACCATAAACCATATATTGTCACAGTCGTGTATTTATTAGTCATGTTGAATCAATAAAAGCAGGTAAATCTTTTGTTTATTTAGCTGCAGCGATGGTTGTTTACTGGATTTCTTCTGCGGGGCGTATTTGGCATTTTTCTTTACAAATCCTAATTTTGTACATCTAACTCATGACTAGTGTTTTGTTTTGCTCTTTCCTCTGTGCTTCTGTCTTTCTCACTTCTCACTGGATCTTATGTTACATCCTAAGTTATCCGCCGGAAGCTCCAGTGAGAATATGCTAGTCTCTTGAGAACCAAGTTTTGTTTAGCAAAGAAAAAACAGTATATCATAATCCTCTGACATTTTTCTTTACAAATCCTCATTTTGTACTTCTAATTCCTGACCGGTGTTTTGTTTTTGTCTTACACAAATCATCTATTCACTTCAGAAGGCCTTTATTAACCCCCCGGAGCCATGTGGAGTACTTTTTATGATGGATGCACTTTATTTTGTTTCAAAATCTTGACCACTATTCACTGCCATTATAAAGCTTGGAAAAGCTTTGGAAAAGGACATTTTTTTTATCTAATACACCTAGAATGGATTAAATCACAGGGTAATTTTATTTTTTTAGGTGAACTATGGGTGAACTAATAGCTGTCAGTCAATAGATGGTAAAATAAAGTAACTGGATGACTATCTGACTGTCTTGCCCACCCAGTCAGAATTAGTGCAGTGATTAAAACCAGTCTGAAGCGGACTGTATTTGGAGAAATTTAAGATATAGCTGGAGACTGCCCCAACAGTAATAAAATGATGCCAGCTTTTTTCTTTTATTAGCCGAATGCAACACGTGCTGAATTCACATGGAGGTGTCTGTTGCGTTAAAGCAGAGACTGACAATGAGAAAAACTAAACAGGCCGAAATATTTGAGTTTGTGAGTTACGGGAGTTTAATATATTACTGTATCATAGACTACACTGAAATTATCTGAGCAGTTCAAGAAATGTTCTAAAAATATTTTAAATAAATGTCCCGCTCATTCAATCCTGTGCATTCATTGCATGGATGGGGCAACAACATAATATAAGCGTCTAAAATACATGTAGGCTATACAGTTCGGTGGAAACCTTACCCATTTTGGCTGGCTGTTAATGCCAATTAAACTTTTTTGGTCAAATTTCACTGTATTGAATGGAAAGCAGGTCTGTCATTTACATAATTCATGTAATTCAAAATTGATTATGACGACAATAGAATTTTTCTGTTTTGCATTTTCAACAATACAACTGAAATTAAATGGGTGCATATTTTAAAATAAAAATATTATTTGCAGTTCAAATTGATTAGCTACTTTACACAAATTATTGTTCTTTTACTGTTTTTCTTTTTTTTTAATTTATGCCTCTAAATCTATTCAAATCCTTTAATTGTTTAGTTTCGTTAAAATAAATACCATGACCATAGTGGTCTGCATTTTTTTATTTTCCTCAAAACAATAGGACCCTCCAGTGTTCTAGACACGATTACGGCCTTTTTTGGTATAACAAAGTTGTTGAAAAGAAAAACAAGTGTATAAACAATGATCCAGAGAAAGAAAATAAAGTGGCCTTTTGTTTTTACTATTCACTAAAGAAAAACAAAGTTTATTTTGTTGTGAAAGTGCATAATATTGTAGGCTGGCCATATAATCTTATTTTTCAGTGTGCACATAATATAGTTTATATGGTAAATATACCAATATCTACAGTATAAATATCTTCTAGATAGATGAAAAAAAATTCCCACTTAGGATATCTGCC
>NC_133363.1:14222274-14279717 GCF_049309525.1 Garra rufa | reverse complement strand
CACCAGTTTTAGACAAGAAGCAAATACTGAGGACCCTGTAATTTAGAGAGAATAGAATAAAATGGTGTAAATACACCCCTCTGCACTGATAGTTCGAACTCTCATCGTCTTTGCAGGTGGTGTGTGTATTAGCTTGTGTTTCCCTGAGGGCTTTTCTGTCGCATACCTGTACTAAGATCTGATTCTGGGTCAGTTGAAGACTCCACTATTTCTAGCCACGTAATCCTCTAAGCATTTTTTTCCTGCAAGCATCTCAGTGTTTGTGTGTGTGTGTGTGTGTGTGTGTGTGTGTGTGTGTGTAATCACAGTGTACTAATACCTCTAGCCTGGTGCTCAGTAATCCATCTATCCACAGTGGCCGTTCTTCAGTAGACATCCTCGCAACCCCTTGTTCCATTTTTATTTTATTAGTCCGGCATTTCTGTTTTTGGATATACCTCATTGAAACCTCCTAAAACATCCATGAGTGTTGGAATGGTGACCAGAGCAACAGCTCAGGTAAGGCTTTATTATCAACCCTGTGTATTAGCTAAGGCTTTTTCGTAGCAGATTTTTTTTTCTTTCAAAGTTCCACCGAGGCTTGCTCCAGCTTTTAACCTGCTTGTCCACAACAGTGATTATTTCATAATTGACTGTGGACAAATAACTACATGTAAATGTTAAACAATCAGCACATTTGTTAATTTCTCTTAACAACCATAATGGGATAGCTCACCCAAAAATTCTGTCATCATTTAATCACCCTCATATGCAATCTGAGGAGGAAAAAAAAACATACAAAAGTTGTCACTGGGGTGGTGCCTTTAAAGTATGTACCTTTAAGGTACTAATATCCACCTGTAGGTACTTTTGAAAAGATACTGTCCCAGTGACAGCTTTATTTTCTCCAGAGAGTGTAATTCTAAAACTGTATGAATTAATTCTTCTTCTGCAGAACACAACAGAAGATATTTTGAAGAATGTGGGCAACTAAACCACTTTGGTTTCTACTGAATTTCATTGTATGGAAGTAAAAAAATAAAATAAAATGATGACAGAATTTTTATGTTTCGTTGAACTATCAGTTAATAGTTTGCACTGTCAATGAAATTTCAGCTGCACAAAAAGTAAAAAAGTAAAGCTGAAGCATGCATCTGTCTACATGAAACATGCAATCCTGTTAATTACCACTTAAAGACCAGGTATCAGACAAATCAATTCAGTTTACTAAATTATTTCTGGCGGTCATGCACAATCTGTAAGTGCTTCTTTCTGTTAAAGAACTAATTGTGCTTGCTGCTAATATTACCCATACTTAGGGTTAGGGATTTGAACAAACCCCTAACCACAGATGTGAATAATGCCCTGAATTAAGCAACTTGTTATGGGGAGGAGCGCTATTACTGAGAGAGCAGATTTTTATCTGCCAGATGTTATAGCTGGTGAAAAAAATACTTGAAAGGGACCTGAGCCATACCTATGCTGGTAGTTCTGATCTAAATCAGAAAAGTAATGTTCTCAAGCAAAATGGAGCTGGTGGAACTGATTCATAAATAATAAATAACTGTATTTCTGATATGATATGATATGATATATGATATGATATGATATGATATGATATGATATGATATGATATGATATGATACATTATACATTATAACACAATTTAATGAAGAAAAATTTGAACTGGTAAAACATAAATGACAGTTTATTCAAGAAACAAAAACATCAGTAGTCCCTAGTAAAAAATAAATATGTTTTATGCTAAATATACTACAAATACATTTACATGTTATGCACTTAATGAAATTCCCTGCAATTGTAATTTTAGTATACTAAACTGGTATACTTAAATTCTGCTAAACAAATTTTTTACTTAATGCACTTTAATTGGGCAGAAGAGGTGCTAAAGTCCAACTAAAGATATACCTTAGTATATTTAATTTTGCTAAAGTGGAACTACTGGAAGTATACTTTAAGTGTACTTTAAATATTTTGCATTTAAATATACAATCTTCACCAATAGTGGCATTAAAAAAAGTTTTTTTGCTTAATATTGTGCATTGTGCACAAGTAGTATTTCCAAAAAGTTAACTATACTTAGTATAAAATAAATGCATACTTTTTCACTGGGGTGTTACTACAGTTATGTCTTGTGTTGCAGAAAGTTTTCTTAATCTGACAACTTTACAATACCTAGTGTGTTCTGTTTATATGCACAGAGTGCAGTGTTTTACACATCGGAATTTCAAAAAGAAAAACAATCAGAAAATGCTAAATAAAATGCATACATGCATGCATGCAGTTTGTATAACAGGGGTTATAAGAAGAGGTAATTCAATGTTACAATTAATAAAACCATAATAATAAATATTTCATGTATGTATTTAAGAATTAATGTGACAAATTCCTGTCAGCAGCCACTCTCTAAAAAAGTGCAGTAACAGTTTATTTTAAGGTGTCCTTGTTACACGTTACATGTATTATAATAACAATTAATTATGCATAATGACATGCAAGTAACCCTAAACTTTATAGTAAGTACATGTTGTTAATTAATGTTACTCTAATATTACTCAGTACTTAAATGTATAACATACTGTAACAAAGTAACCCTAAAAATAAACTGTAACCAAAAGTGCTCATAGTAAAGGTATCATTGCAGACAGGAGCATGAAATATTCAGCAATTGATAAAAGTCAATTTATTTATTAGAAGACAAGGGCCAAAGTGCCCAGCTGAAGTGCCCAAATGATTTCAAATTGACTAAAACAACTTTTGTACTCTATTGTAAACATTCTAACTGTCTGAACAAAGCCTAACAAAATGCCTGACAAAGTGCTCTCCTAATTTTATGACTGTTATCTTGTATTTTTTCTTTTTCCACACTGTATTTCACTTATTATCACTTAGCAGTTCATTTGTGATTTATATTGATCATAGAATAATTTGACTCAAGAGCTCATGGCTGAGCAGGGTGGAAAATGGGTTGTGCATGATTTTGTGCACGACTGTGGGTTTTGATTAGCTTTTGAGACTCACATGTATAATAAAATGATCAAGGGCCTAGTTATATTCCATTAGCAATGCCTGTGCTTTGTTAAAAAATTAAATGATTAAATATTAGAACCTTAGTGACAGTTTCTGCCTTGATATGATTATTTTTTGTGATGTTTACATTGCAATTAAGAACAGATGTGATAACATCAGCTTGAACAGATAACTACCATTGGCCAATATAATTCAAACAATATAAGAATTTGATCCCTAGTTTTCAAATTGCTTCTAAATTGACCCTTTGCAAAGAGCTTGATTGATAGGCGATCTGACCAATCATAATGTTGAATCTGCTATTTTGTCCAACAAACAGTCAGACAGAGGAGTTGAAGAATTGTGTGTACTGACGTCTTTTTGCGGTTGAAATAAAGTCAAATAATAATGTCCTGATGTTCAATCATGTTTATTTAGTGCTTTAAGTAAATATTAAAAGATCATGTGCTGTTTGAACTGAGGCAATACACTGATCTGTCATGACACATTAAAGAGCCACAAAGCTGTATTTATTGTTTGAATTTCTTTAAAACAAATTACCAGATTTGAACGCTGAGACCTTGATCATACCAGAAGTAATCTGTCTTGTCTGTCAGCGTATTGTCTGTGTTCTCTTTCCTCTGTGATGTATTTTTCACTGCCTAAGAACATGTTGTGTAGTGTAAGAGCTGCATTGTTTGTCAGACATAGCAACAGTGACTAGTAAGGGGGGTCTTTGCAAAGGTCAATTCTGACTGCAGTTTTGTATAGCAGGGTATGCTACAGGGGGAAAATCCTGGACGGATGACCAGTTGATCAAAGTGCTTTGTATTTTTATTGTTATTAATTTTTTGCCCATAACATAAAGGCTGGGATTTCCATATTGTTCCACCAATTGTTCCATAATCACATTTAGAGTTCTTGTGATAATATATTTAAATCATGGTGCACAGTGTAAAAACATGCACAGTGTCATGGAAATGTATTACACCACATTGCATCACATACAAAAACTGCAGAAACGTGTAAATTATTAAGTGTAATAGAAAATGAATTTGCATACATTTGCATATATTTGAGTAAAATCTCTTATATATCTGGAGAAACTTAAAACAGCGAGGTTACTGAATAAACTTACTATGCACACTATGCACCAAAATTTGTGTATAAATGTCATCAAGATGGTAGCATGGTTGCAATCCAGGCTCATGAACAATGTGTGCCTGTGGCTCAATTGTCACAAAAATGATATTACGTTGCTTCCTGCATGTTTCAAAGTGAAATTTCTCGTTAATGGAGCTAAAAAGCAAGGTTCACATATCAAAGCAATTCGAAAATGAAATGTCCAGTGAGTGGCACTAAAAGGTTAATGCTATATTGCATAAATAACATGCCTATACTAAATCCAACCCTACATCCAACTAATATTATTAATGAAAAAAAGGAAAATAAATGCATTTGCTGAAGCTACATTGACATTTTACCTTGTTGCTCTTTTGTCAAATTGTGTTTAACAACAAACATACCTGAGCTCTTACTTGGAACCAGTTAACAAATATATGTTCAAATAGTATTTCTGAATGTAGAACATCATTTTGCACATATTGCAGGAATGTTACTTTTGAATGTTCTCTAAACCATCTGAAACAAGTAGTAAATAGCAATGTTCTTTTTAAAGACTAATGTCTTTAAGGAAAAAAAAAGGAAAAAAAAAAATATATATATATATATATATATATATATGTAACATTATCAAACCAGATTACTTTTAATGAACATTAAATTCCTGTTGCTTGAAGAATTTTATTCATAACTTTGAAAGAACTGTGCCAGAATAATCACCAGAATACTTCGAATATTTCCTAAAAAGCTGAATATGTGATGCAAATATTAAAATGTATTAGTTTACAATACCTACACTTTGGTAAGGGTGTTTTGAGAGCATAACATAGTATTGTGCAAGGGATCACATGAAAATTGTTTATTTAATTATAATAATGTAATCATAATTTATGTGAAAAGGTATAAAAGTTGTTGGTATTTAACTGCCTCTTAATTTAATTTCTTCTGGAAACTTCTGCTAGTGCTATGCATAGCTAAAATTTAGGTAGAGGCACATTTTTTTTCAATGAGGTTTTCCTGGGTTGCAACATTTTAGTCAGATGATAAAATGGATGATACATACTGTAAATCCATTTGTACTGCCAAATGTGGCAATGAGTAAAGCAAGGTTTGTGTGAGGTTTATGTTAGCTATGCCAAGGATTTCTGCATGTGTGTGATCGTGAGTGTGTGATCGTATGTGTGTGTGTAAGAACCAAACAGATGGCATCACTAGTGTAATCTGTGAGTCACCCCTGTCAGCCTACTGACACACTCGAAACGTTCAAATACGTACCAATACACTCCCACTCTCACACACACACACACACACACACACACACACACACACACACACACACACACACACACACACACACACACACACACACACACACACACACACACACACACACAGAGTTACAGATCTGTCACCTTCTCTGCTCTCTAAATCCTGATGTCACATAATATGTTGATGTTATTATCCACGTAATATATTCAGTTTGATAAGGCTAATCACTAGGGATGTACTAAATCATTTTTTTAATCATCTCTTTGGTACTGACTTTTGCATTTTTAATAACTAACCATTTTTTATGTAGTATAATGTGAAGGATGATTTGAAGACACTGATTAAATGCTGATGGTATACACTTTTTACTATTATTAAAATTTTACTTTATTAAAATTTTTGGTCATGTATTCCCTCAGAACATCTTGGTTTTGATAGTGCCATTCTCTACTGTTTGAGCTACAGGAATATACTCTTATTTACATACTCATGCAAGGAATCTGGATTTTTCCAGTTCAGGATCGTTGATAAAATACTAAATCTTGTGTAAAGACTTTATTTCATACTTGTTTTATATGTTATATCTTGTGATTATATGTGAAACAAAAAGTTTAGTTACTAGTGTGTCTTGCTATGTGTTTATGTGGCAAGACACAATGGCAAGCATTGCCAATAATACCTTTTAGTATCATTTTTAAACTTTAACAAAGATAATACAACTTATCACAATATGCTAATTTTTTGAGAAGGACCTGTACATGGAAAACCTGGAAATATTCTATAATCTCCAAAGCCTGGAAAAGTCATGGAATATAGTCAAATCCTAAATAGTAATTGAAAATTAGTTCTTCTGTGCTCTAAAATTTAATCAGGTTTATTGTGCTCACATTTACTCACAGTCCCATAGTGATAATATTAGTTTGTTTTTTATGGTTGTACTGGGAACATTTGTGCACTATTAAGGACAATCGTTTACATTCCATTTAAAATCTGTATGCAGTAAGTACAATATGACTGGAAAGGTAGTGGGAAGTCTTGTGAACTATTGAAATTGAGGTTGAGGTTGGAGGTGACGACTCTAGAGAATAGATAACCACCAGATGGCGCCATGTTATTTACATTGGAACAGCTGAATAGCCAGTGCTCTGAACTGCACTGCTACTCTGAGCTATATACATGTCCTTAACACAAAACACTTGACGTAAAGATACTAATGGGGGATGGTGGTCTGTTTGTTATTTTTGGAAATTTGCTTAGGCTTAACACTATTAATTGTGGACCAAGATGTTCTGACAAAAGGACCAATAATAGCTGAGCTAGTTTTGCTGTATTACCGGCCTTGAATGTATATTTTCTTTTATATTTACTTTGTAAAATAAATGTTCATTTAGTTTTAGCAATTCTGTGTGCATCTGATTTGTTAGTTGAAAATTTGAGTTTTACAGTTTTTTCCAATTGCTAACACACTAAAATGACATGCACAGCACAATTATTTAAACTGACACACAGAGAGCAAAACTTCTTCTCAAGTCTCCAAAAGTCTAAACACATTTTCTGCTTTACACACATTTTGCAATTCAAAATGACACTTTTTAAATGCACTGAAAACAGTTCTCTGCATAAGACACAACAATCTGACATAAAGTCACATGCTTGCCATTTCAAAACCCTGCTATTCAAAATGACACTGCATGAGCTAATTGGCCAATTACATGTGCCACCTATCCAAACACCTCAATGGTTAATTGTGAACACTTCAATCAGGATGTAAGCACTATAAAAAGACCACAGCTGAGAACTTTTTTTTTTTTTTTAACTGTAATATATTTTTTCTGAAATTTTATTTTTCAGTTTACTGTTTTTTGTAAGAATATTTGGTAACACTTTCTATGAAGCCCCTATTTATAACACATTATAAGGGTATTTCTAAGGCATTATAATAAATGCATAATGCATTATAAGAAACCTTATAATATGTTATACTATCTCATGAATAATCATAATAACAATTATAATACATTATAATACTTGAGTATTTGAGGTTATAACTTTTAAGATTATGATCATTTATAACACACAATGAACGGCATATTAAATCTTTTTAATTTATAATGGACTATATTATATTACATTTATTTTTTTACATTATATTACGTTTTATTTTGATGGTCCCCTAAGTCTATTGACTATAAGCTTAAACTTTCTAACTACATGCCAACTAACACTCCTTAGAGTATTACTGTAGTAGGCTTAGGTTATGGTTGGGCTAGGTAGAATGTTCATGTACTTGCAAAGTTACTTATAATATAACATAATAGTTTGTCTTTTGGGGAAACATCGAAATTTAGTGTTAGCATATATTCAGCATAATAATAATTACTGCTAGCTGACATGGAGTTACAGAGTTACTTATCAAAAGCTGTCTGAAGGGTACCATCAAAATCATCCAACTGTTCATATTACACATTTATCTAAACTGATACCTGATCTTAGGGTTCTTTGGGAAATATTATAATTACTTATAAGTGGTCTTTGTATGCTTTAAGTAAAGTGACATGAGAAACATGGCAAGATATGAGACTTATAATATGTTATAACTATGAGGAGGTAATCATTCTCTTAAAAGCTATAATCACAAAAAAGTATAAATTATAATACATTAAAACTGTTCTTATGAATACTCATGAGATGATATAACATATAATAAGGTTTTTTTATAATGCATTATGCATTCATTATAATGTCTTAAGAATACCCTTATAATGTATTATAAATAAGGGCTTCATAGAAAGTGTTACCGAATATTTTTGTTCAGTCCCATGTAAATATATCTGCATATGTTGCACTGACTTGTTTACTGTAGTGAAAAAAAATAAAATAAAAAAATGTTGCAACAGGATGTGTGTGTATCTGCATTTTTCTGTGCATGTGAACAATCTGGTACAAATTTTAGTATTATGGCAAAGCATACTAAAGATGGGGGTGCTTTGCATTATGCCCAAGAGTGTGTAGTTGGTTAGGCAAAAATCTGGTAATATGAATGAATTGTGTGCCGTTTCATGCAAAAGTTTGATTTTGATAATGCTATGTGTAGTTTCGGTTGCAGTGCTTCATTTTACAGGATATATGAGGTATTTTGCAGTTTGGGTGTGTGGTTTTGTGAATTGTGTTAAGCATTTTGATAAAACCAGACCAGTTTGAAAAATTGTGTGTTAGCAATTGGAAAAAACTGTAAAAGCTATAATCACAAAAAAGTATAAATTATAATACATTAAAACTGTTCTTATGAATACTCATGAGATGATATAACATATAATAAGGTTTTTTTATAATGCATTATGCATTCATTATAATGTCTTAAGAATACCCTTATAATGTATTATAAATAAGGGCTTCATAGAAAGTGTTACCGAATATTTTTGTTCAGTCCCATGTAAATATATCTGCATATGTTGCACTGACTTGTTTACTGTAGTGAAAAAAAATAAAATAAAAAAATGTTGCAACAGGATGTGTGTGTATCTGCATTTTTCTGTGCATGTGAACAATCTGGTACAAATTTTAGTATTATGGCAAAGCATACTAAAGATGGGGGTGCTTTGCATTATGCCCAAGAGTGTGTAGTTGGTTAGGCAAAAATCTGGTAATATGAATGAATTGTGTGCCGTTTCATGCAAAAGTTTGATTTTGATAATGCTATGTGTAGTTTCGGTTGCAGTGCTTCATTTTACAGGATATATGAGGTATTTTGCAGTTTGGGTGTGTGGTTTTGTGAATTGTGTTAAGCATTTTGATAAAACCAGACCAGTTTGAAAAATTGTGTGTTAGCAATTGGAAAAAACTGTAAAAGGAAGACCAGGGAGTGTTGTAAGACAAAGCAAGTTGCAATACTGTTAATTAGATAAATAAGAAATAAGTTACAGGTGTAAAACCATACTTACTTGAACTTTATGTAAGGAATAATTGACGACGGGCCGTAGAATTCTTAGAAAATAATGCACACCCGAGGTGGCGATGCGGTCACGACGCGAAGCGGAGTGGCCGTTACACCTCGGGTGTGCATTATTTTCGTAGAATTCTACGGCCTGAAGTCAATTATTCCGCTTATACTACAGTTACCACACCTCAAGACATCGATCAAATGATATATTTCAAGACATTCGTCCGGTTTTTATCCTTAAAACCCTATTGTGAGTAGGATTAATTTCTTACGCAGCCCATTAAACAGCTTCGTTGCTAGTTCCAAAACGTCATTTTAGAACTAGTAACGACGCTTGGGCTGTTAATAGCAAAATAATGCCGTTAATAATGAAGTTTAGACAGACCGACAGACAAGCATACAGACGGAAAGAGTGAGGGAGAGAAAAACTAAGTGTATGACTTTACCTCTCTCACGTCTGTGTCTCTCAAGGGTGACTGGCAGCATCGTCTCTACTAACAGTTAACTTTAAGTTCATTTTCTTCAAGACCACGCCGTTGTTACCTCGCGTGTGAGAGCTGTCATGTCGTTTTTAAGTTGTTCATCGTCAGAGCAGCGCTAACAACATTAGCGCGAATGCTAACGCCAGTGCAAACTGTAACATTATGTGTGTGCGTCTGTGAGGTGAGTGAGTCTGTGAGGTGAGTGAGAGAGGGCGAGAGAAATAGTTTGTGCTTTCCGTACATAATAAAACGTAATATATTGTGGAGAAAAACATGGAAATAATCTGTCATTTTTATCCGGATGTTTACTGTATTTATTAGTTTGGCCAGTGTCATTGTGGGTTTTAGTTATTTTGCTGTTTTGGGCTGTAAGGACCTTTGAAATAACTGAAATCGTATGGCGAAGTGATATAGACATGCACTGCGGTCTAAAGCTGCCTGGAACTACGTTCGCCGTGCGTTTCCCTGAATATAATGCACACCTCTAGAACGTTCGTCAGCCAATCAGATTCAAGCATTCAACGGCCCTGTAGTATAATAAAGTTTATTTTATGTTGCATATAAGAGATAACACTTAATGTAAGGCTAGTTGTAACATGCATGATTTACATGCAGTCATGCCTAAACTTAATTATTTACCACAGTAGTTGCCGTATCATAACTGGAGAGAGAGAGAGAGAGAGAGAGAGAGAAAGAGAGAAAAATCATAAAATAAAAATAAACAAATCATTTATAAATCATTCAAAAAAACTTAAGGGGAAGCGGTTGTTGTGGTGGTGGTTAACTGTCCCTTTAACAATTTATACAGTAGTTAATTTTATTTACTTAAATTTAAGTATAGTTCAAGTATATCTTCCACAGATAATTATGCAGTAAGTGTACCAGTATAATGCACTAGTATACTATAAAGTGCTTCTTAGGAGTATCCTTTTAAGCGTAACAGTAGTAAGTACAGCTTACATCTAATTATTTCTTTTGACTTTCAAATGTATTACAAGTGCACTACGAGTTTAATAGTTTTCTTAATATAAACTTAACATTATATAGTTTACTATTTATATATATTAGTATTATTTTTTTACAATTTAAGCTTGCATTGAAAAAAGTGTGTGTGTGTGTGTGTGTGTGTGTGTGTGTGTGTGTGTGTGTGTGTGTGTGTGTGTGTGTGTGTGTGTGTGTGTGTGTTCAATAAAAATATCCAGAAGCCGATAACACTGACATACATTTTGCATAAATACTTTTTATTCAGTGTCTGAATTGTAAATGTATTTACAGATATGTAAAATATTGTCTGCGAATGTTATTTGCTTGTGGATATTTTTATTGAACGTACACTTCAAATTGGGGTGCCTCACAGCAAGTAGGTCCCAGTTTGAGTCCCTCCTGAACTGAGGTTTTTCTGATTTCTGTTTGAAGCCTTCATATTCTTTCCATGTTGGCATGATTTTCCTTCAGGTGCTCTGTTTGTGCTTATACAGGTGGGGTGATTTGGAGATGATAAATTAGGCCTATCTGCATACTTGTATATTGTCTGCGTGCACGTGAGACCTGTGACTGTCCATCCATGTTGGGTGTTTTCAAAAGACTATGGATATAGGCTCCAACCCTCCTTTTTCCAGTGTATACTTTAAGCGGAAAATTATTATATGAATACTAATCTATATGTATGAATTAAGTTCACTTGAAGAAAATTTACAAGTATACAGTATAAAAAATGCTAGCTATGTATTTCACTTTTATGAAATTAGTTTACTGTTCCATGAGATCTGAAAGTCAGACAGGAGAAAACCTGAACCCTTTAGATATTAATATTTCATGAATTTTAAAGCATACCCACTCATCTGTTTGTTTTCTGTTCTGGCAGCGTTTTGTGTAGGGAGGGTTGTGTTATATTCAGCTCTGTGTTTTGTTAAAGGGGTCATATGATGTTGCTAAAAAAGCATTATTTTGTGCATTTGTTGTATTGCAATGTGTTTATGCAGTCTGAGGTTCAAAAAAACATTATTTTCCACATACTGTACATTATTGTTGCTCCTCTATGCCTCGCCTTTCTGAAACACTTTGATTTTGACAAAACTCATCGTTGATGGAAACCGAGGTTTTCTCTGATTCACCAGCTATCCGGTGCATTGTGATTGGCTCAAGCGTGTGACGGAAATGTTATGGCTTTATCATGTTGTGATGCCATTTCTCTCTGCGACGAGACAGAAACAATAAAACCCATTATAAACGAGGTATTTGTTGCATCCAGTGGGGACGTAACTACTGATTGTAATGACTCATACTGTCTTTTTACGCGTTGCGTTGCGCCGTGTAAACATAACACCATGTCTGCATTTGCAATCGTAGAAAGAGAAATAACAAGCACTACTCTACACTGCTCAAAACTCACATTTGAATAGTCAATAGCAAATTCTTTAAATATGAAAACGTACTAATGCTGCCTTCATGTGCTATCGTAATTATGGTAAATACCAAAATCCGACATCTAAATTGCACATGAACACCCACTCACGTTGTAATTTCCACTGGAAAGCTCAAAATTTTTTATGATACCCGAGTTGCCGAGATGGGATAAACTTTGACCTTTCAACATGGCGGACAGCAACGAAACTATACTGAATGATAAGCATTGCATGATGTTAAAAGTTCTCTGCTGTTTAGTTGGTTAGTTTGTAGCCCCCATAATGCTGGGGCATAAAGAATTATAATAACGTCGCTATTTAAACATAGTGTTGTCTTTAAAAATACCGTTAAGAGAAGATGCTAGCTCGTCGTGGCTCGCCTCCAGTAGGGTGCTGTGCGGTACAGTGTTCTGAAGGAGGCAATTTTCTCATGTTATTTTATTTGGTCTGTTTTACCAAAGTAGCATGTGTGGACAAATTGCGAGTCCGCCATGTTTCTCTTCACTATGACAACAAAAGCACCTGAACACGACACACTGGTAATTTCCACTTCACAAGTGGAAAGCATCATCTTTCCCATATCACATGAAGGCAGCATTACTACAGTCAAAAGCGCAGACTGTCCTTGCAACATGGCGGCTGACCCTGCTGAAAAAAACAGCTAATACCAGCCTAGGCTTGTTGGCTGGTCTTAGCTGGTTTAAGCTGGAAGTAGCTGGTTTAAGCTGGTCTCCCAGCCTGGCCAGGCTGGTTAGGCTGGTTTTAGCTGGTGGTTTCCCTGCCTGACCAGCTAAGACCAGCCTGACCAGCCTGGCCAGGCTGGAAAAGTGGCCAAAACCCCTCTAAAACCAGCCTGCCTTCCAGCTATGACCAGCTAAAACCAGGCTTGTTGACCAGCTAAAACCAGCCAACCAGCCTAGGCTGGTTTTAGCTGTTTTTTTCACCAGGGGAAACAATACTAGAGCCGGTAAAAGTTGCGCCTTCTTTCTTTTCATATACATATGGGCGGTGTTATGCTAATCTAAGTGAGGGCATGTTTGGCTGAGTCTTAACTTTTATAATAAATATATCTTTGGATTTGAGACTTTAAGCTTTGCAACTTTACAGATCTTATCTATGCACAAACAGCTCGTAGCACTCCAAAGACAAAGGAAAAAAAAAACACATCATGTGACCCCTTTAAGTGTGTGTCTTCATCTATTAGCCTTCATTCTTTTGGCAATAAAACAAGACCACACATTTCTACCAGACAGTTCTTGTGTTAAACAAACAAACAAACAAACAAAAAACACTTTAAGAAATAAATTGTATTACTAAAATAAATTCATGTACAAATGGACATGTATTGTGTTAGTGTTACAAGCCACTAGATAGAAAGATAGGTTACATATACGGATATATTTGATAATAATAATAATAATAATAATAATAATGTACTGTATATTGTTATGATTTTTTAGTCCTACCCCCAGAAACCAGTGGGATATAACAGATACATATATATCTTCTATTATGTTTATAATAACAGCAGAATGCAATTTTATTGATTCTTCTTATTTTAAAATTTCTCTGGAATATTGTCTTTTGCCAATTTTTTGCCATTGTCTAGTATAAGGATTTGAAAAAGGCTCGGTGAAAGAGAGCAGCATCTATGAGTGTATAAATCAGCTAGAATTACCACACAGAGGCGGACTGCACCAATTTCTCTTTTAACGGGTGGGAGGGAGATGTGGGAATGCCGAGGGGATGGGAATTGTAGAAGACCGAGAGGTATCTTTAATCTTTTATCTCCCCCTCCTGTTTTTCTCGCATGGCTGCACCCATTTTCTCGTCTTCAGCAACAGTGAGCGATACAGTAGAGTAGCCACACCCTTCCATTCCTATCACCCTGCCCAGAGACCCCTGAAAAAATGCGATTGGTTAGGAAGGCGTGTTGTCTAATGACTGATTGTGCCACAATCCAAAGCTAAGCGGCTAACGGCAGCTTGAGGACACATGGGGGGGATGGGTCTGCCCTATTTCCCTCTTCCTGTTTACCTCTGATTATTTTATCTAAGCTCATATAGTTCCCCCACCCCGTTTATAGCGCTCTCTCTCTCTTTCTCTCTCTCCCTCACACATACGCTCACACCTTACATGTAGTTTCCCGTAGAGCGGGAGAAGGAGGATGCTGCTTGCTACAGCTTGTCTATTTAGACCTGTCGTGGGAGGAGTTGAGCGTCACTGCTTCTCTCTGTTCTCCTTTTCTTCTTTCTCTACCTCCCTGCGTACTTCCAGAGCTGTGACAGTGGGTGGTACTCGTCTGTCCTTGGGCTTGAAAGTCACCTAAGACTTGTTTCTTCATTGCTAACATCATTCCTTCTTCGATTTCTGCTTATTGCTACTGATATTGAGGAACTGTTGCCATGGCGCATGCTGCAGCGAGCATCAAAAAGGCCCGAGTGGAGATGGAGCAGGCTCCTGATTTGAAAGCACTGGAGAAAGCCCGTGAGAAAAGAAGGCGCTCGCGTGAAAGAGCCGAGCGCAGGTGTAAGGTAATGCAGGCGCCGGCATTTTCCATCTCACCTTACCTCCACCAGAGCACCAGGGACATGGGCCATCCAAAAATCTCCTCCACCCTCTCATCCAACCATCCATCAACCATCCATTAGCATTCAAGTCTGGCTCAAGGTACACCTGCCTGAGAATGAAGACCACTAGAATTACAGCAGGCTACATGGATGCACTCTTATTTATTTATTGTCATTACATACTGTAGTACTTTTAATAGATGCTTTAAATAGATAGCTTTTTGTCTGTCACTATTTAGTAGTTAAAGTATGTAGTTTGTATTCATACCACTTACCACATACCAACCCTCTGATGCATGATGTCCACTACAGTAATCATCATTCATATCTTTGAAAAGCCATTTTTTTAAAGCTTTTCAGGGGGATGCTACACCCCAACTGCAATGTGTGATTATCTTTTATATTATCCTTATATTATATCTCTTTCACATCCTCTAAATCAGCACACACTTTCTGGCATTCGAATGCACGGCATCTAGTAATAATCATTCCCTGTTTATCAATGCGACACGTGTCCATGACAGACATCTTTATGCTTTTGCATCTTTATAGTGCACCTGCTATCCATCCAGTGCTGGGTTGTTGTGTGGGGAACCAAAAGGCTTTATCTGCGTGTAGCAAAGAGAAATTAAAGACGTGTCTTAGTCCTGTAGTCAGAGCTGCAGTCTAATAGCGCAGACTTGGCACTCAGAAGCAATGTGTGTTTGGGTGTATCTATCATGCATTCTGAATATGGTAGCACAGAGGATTGTCTGTGTATGAATCATTATGTGTGAGTGATTGAGTGTATTTGCATGTCTTTAAATGATTGCTGGCCTTTGAGAATCTGTTTTTTGTTTCCAATAATTTTTATGTTGCAAAACATGGCCAATTTAACAATAAAAACCATGGTTTCAACAGATTCAACACAGAATTTATAAGCAGTTGGAAAGCTTTATGTCCAGAACTGCTGTTCATTTTCTGCAACATGGTTGTAGTCCTTGAAATGTTTTGCGAGCAGCGGTGTACTGTACAGGTCATCAGTCTTCAGTCTTTATCATAAACACTTCAAACAAGTCATAAAAAAAAGATTAGTGGTGTTTTTTCTGCGCAATTGTAATCAGCATAATCAATTATACAGTATATCACAGTGCTGAGGAAAGTGAAATGGTGTGAAACACTGTGTAGTTTTTGTTTAATGTTGTTCTGATTGATATGCAGGGTTTGAAATTAACATCTGCCCACATGATGATGAAAACAAACACTCCTAGCCCTAACCTACACCCGAACCTTAACCTTAGCATAGCGCTGGAACACTCACAGAAAAAGGTACAAAAGCTATTACTGGGGCGGTACCCTTTTAAAAGGTAGTATTATGTACATTTAAGGTAGTAATATGTAGAACATGTAAACTCAAAGACGAGACCATAAAAAGGTGTGTTTGACTTGATGCGGCATTGCACAGACCGATTAGAAGCAGTGCATGCTGGTTAGAAATTTTGTTTGACTTGAGACAGTGCTTACGGCATGACACTGTGATGTACAGTATGACATCAAAACACCGCAAGACCGATTTGAGAGCAGCGGACCCCAAAGCGGCTGGATTCACCAATGACAACGGTCACTTTTGTTTTTCATTTATTTTGACACCTTCAGTTATGCTAATGCTCACAAATATGTGCTTTTATAACAGCAAAAATTTGTGTCATGTAATATTAATCTTATACTGTTGACCAGTAAAATCTTCTGACTGGTTTAGGAAAGAAAATTACGCACTGAAGAGGAGTTTGTTTCTCTCATCCATATTTTTTTTTTTTGTCAATATAGCCTAGCTAGTAAAGCAGAGGTTATGGGAATTTTATTATCATTAAATTATATGCTGGTGGATAATAGTGTCATCATGACATGATATTTGAGACTTGGAATTGAAAACGGATCATGTTTTTTTTTTTTTTTTGAATGGATGTCAATGGAAAAGAGGTTCTATGTGCTGTATTCAGTGACTGACTTCTGAGGATACAGTTGATCATTTTATGAACTGAAAGCATGTCAACTAAATTTATTGTGCTTACTATAAAACATTTGTGTTGCAGTAAATTATATTTGGAGATTACAACAAAATAAATGGCGTGAATTCAGGTAAAGTGGGCCGCTTTTTGTAAACTTAGTAATACCTAGATTTTTTTCTTTTTTTATTACTTAACATAAAGTCTGTTCTGTATTTAATTTCGAATACAGTTAATATAATGTATTATTTGCAAGATCTATATACCAATAAACTTTTTGAGATCAGGAACTCCTGACAAATGTATTTTCAGGTAAAGTGGGCCCTGATTTATCAAAAAATTCCCTTTATCTTAATTTAAAACACATGATTTTTGTTACATATTTAACCCAAAAACATAAAGCCTATCCATCTTATTTTTCCCGTAAGTACGGGCGCGGACATTTGTAAATTTAATATGTCTGGCTTCCGGTGTAATCCGCTTCTGTTTTGCTGCTTGATCATTCAAACTGGTGTGTCTTACCATATTATTTTGATGTGTTATCTTAATTATGAACACACTGGTTTGTAGTGCAAACAATTTTACAGTTTACTGCACTTTGTTATTATTCTCATTATGTCTTCTCATTATTTCCCTACAGCAGCTAATGAACCGGAAGTCTCGCACATTGACAGAAAATGGCTTACTACCACATTGAAAAATAAGGTGGATACTATGAGTAAAATCAAGTGTAAAATTCAAAACAGCTGATAGAGCATGTTGTGTTAACACTGAATTAGATGACATCTGAATAGCAGAATATTCAGAAATCAGAAAATGAACTCAAGTGTGACTATAACAAGCAACAACAAACAGGCTAACAAACATTTAGTAAGTGGAACATTTAAAATGGTAACCATATGTAAAATCTTTTTTTTCTCTTTATGTTCTTTAAACACTTTAAATGCACTTTAATTGTGTCTATTTTTGAAGCTTTTGTTTTTCTCATCCTTTCTTCACTCCACAGACTAAATATCATTCCTCGCTGTCCTTTCTATTCTCTCTTTCCGTTCCTCCATCTCTGACTTGAATTTCCTGACTACAGAATGTGAATGTGTATTTATTTAATAAATTTGAGCATGATTACTAAAGGTTAAAGGTTGCCCACTTTACCTGAATCCCACTGGCCCACTTTTTCTAACACATTAAGCCAAATTGAACCAGCAATATTTAACACCTTTCAAGAAAACTAACAATTTTTAAAGATTTAATTAGTTACATTTAATTCCCTATTCACCATGAGGCAATCCTTCTTTGAAGTGTAACCACACCTACCAGTGTCATATTGCATTAACCAAAACCATTTTATCATTTAGGGGAATAGTGTGCCTTTAATAAAAGACCAGTGTTATGCTCTGAAATTGTAAACCCACTGAGCACAATACAATCAAGCTTAAATGGCCCACTTTATCTAAATTTACCCTACTGTTTTATAAGAGAGGTCACTGAAAATTGTACATAATCTTAAATGTTTTGTTTTGGATAGTTGAAGCTCTGAATGACCAGTTACTGCCAACATCCCTTCAGTATCCAGCTTATTTTTTCCATAAGAGCGGGCACGGCTATTTGTAAATTGGCGGTCTCATCTGCTTCCAGCTGTTTTTAGCTGTACAAAACAGCTTGTTTTGCTGCTTCATACTGCAAACTGGTGTGTCTTACCATATTATTTTAATGTATCTTAATTATGAACACATTGGTGTGTAGTGCAGTTTTACCATTTACCACACTTCGCTATTCTTCTTGTTATTTCCATACAGCGGCCTATGAACCGGAAGTCTAATACATTACCACATTACGATTAAAACAACTTACTTCCACATTGAAAAATAAAGTGAATTCTTAAAAAGAAAAGGTTGTAGGTAAACGTCTAGGTTACGTATGTAACCCCTGTTCCCTGAGGACAGGGAACGAGACGCTGCGTCCTGGTGGACACTTTGGGAACTGCCTTCAGCATGACCGGTTCTGAAACAAATGTATGAAACAACGACAGTGAACTTGACACTGGCCGGCGCCAGCCTATGACATCATCATCAGGCGCCTGCTAGTATAAAGCAGGTGCCTGAGAGCACAACACCATCTTTTTGTCTGACGGAGGTCTGTGCAGGGCCCGAGGCATGGCAACGAGACGCAGCGTCTCGTTCCCTGTCCTCAGGGAACAGGGGTTACATACGTAACCTAGACGTTCCCTTCCGGAGGGAACTCTACGCTGCGTCCTGGTGGACACTTTGGGAACGTTTATACCAACACCGCCATGCCGAGGGATAGGTGATCAAACTGACTGAATGAGGAGTCAAGAAGGAAAATCACCCCTGCTTCAGCGAGAGTCGCTGGGGCCCAGTGACCTGCCACGGCTAGCTCGGCTACCTGTGCACGCAACTCTCAAGCGTGGAGGCCTAGAGGAAGCCTACTACACTTTAGCTCTAAGTGAAGGAGCTCATAAACGCCCTGACCATAAGGGGCGGAGTTTAGGGAATGGATGTCTCGGCAGGGCGGACGCCTGCTCTAGGGACCTGACAACATTCAGTGCTACAGGTATAGATGGGGAAGCGGAGCTTCTGGAGAATGGAGGCTTCATAAAGACTCTCTAAAAGAGAGGAAGCCTGACAACATTCAATCCACTAGCTCTTAGGAGTGGAGGTCTCAAAATAACCCTCCAGTGAGGGGAGACCTGGCTACACTCACGCTTAGAAGTACTGGAAGCGGAGCCTCTGGAGAATGGAGGCTTCATAAACGACTCTCTGAAAAGAGAGGAAACCTGACAACATTCCATCCACTAGCTCTTTAGGAGTGGAGGTCTCAAAATAACCCTCCAGTGAGGGGAGACCTGGCTACACTCACGCTTGAAAGTACTGGAGGCGGAGCTTCTGGAGAACGGAGGCTTCACAGAAGACTCTCCAAAAAGGAGAGGGAACCTGACCATATTCAATCCTCTAGCTCTTTAGGAGTGGAGGTCTC
This sequence comes from Garra rufa, assembly GCF_049309525.1. Lineage (NCBI taxonomy): Eukaryota > Metazoa > Chordata > Actinopteri > Cypriniformes > Cyprinidae > Garra > Garra rufa. The sequence continues at coordinate 14,259,941 of NC_133363.1, read as the reverse complement.
AACTAACCCTGCCGTGAGGGGAGACCTGGCTACACTCACGCCTAGAAGTACTGGAAGCGGAGCTTCTGGAGAATGGAGGCTTCATAAAAGACTCTCTGAAAAGAGAGGAAACCTGACAACATTCCATCCACTAGCTCTTAGGAGTGGAGGTCTCAAATAGCCCTGCAGTGAGGGGAGACCTGGCTACACTCACGCTTAGAAGTACTGGAGGCGGAGCTTCTGGAGAACGGAGGCTCCACAGAAGACTCTCCAAAAAGGAGAGGGAACCTGACCACATTCAATCCTCTAGCTCTTTAGGAGTGGAGGTCTCAAATAACCCTGCCGTGAGGGGAGACCTGGCTATACTCACGCCTAGAAGTACTGGAAGCGGAGCTTCTGGAGAATGGAGGCTTCATAAAAGACTCTCTGAGAAGAGAGGAAACCTGACAACATTCCATCCACTAGCTCTTAGGAGTGGAGGTCTCAAACAGCCCTGCAGTGAGGGGAGACCTGGCTACACTCACGCTTAAAAGTACTGGAGGCGGAGCTTCTGGAGAACGGAGGCTTCATAGAAGACTCTCTGAAAAGAGAGGAAACCTGACAACATTCCATCCACTAGCTCTTAGGAGTGGAGGTCTCAAATAGCCCTGCAGTGAGGGGAGACCTGGCTACACTCACGCTTAGAAGTACTGGAGGCGGAGCCTCTGGAGAACGGAGGCTTCACAGAAGACTCTCTAGAAAGAGAGGAAACCTGACAACATTCAGTCCACCAGCTCTTAGGAGTGGAGGTCTCACTAGCCCTTCAGTGAGGGGAGACCTGGCTACACTCACGCCCGGAGGAAAGCCTATACTCGACACTGGGGGTATTCAGTGAGGCTGCATAGCCTATGCAACCCGAACTACCCGAGTGGAGCTTCTGCTCAGAGGGAATCTACGGAGTGGAGGTCCCATGACCTAACTACACTTGACACTGACGACGGCCTGTGAGGCTGAATAGCCTGTGCGGCAGGCCTGTCTAAGTGGAGATCTTCTGAGGAGTGGAGGCTTCGACGAAAGGAAGCCTGGCAACACCCTGTGCCTTCCAGAGAGCAAACTCTAAGAATGGAGGTGCCATGGCACCTCTACACTCAAAACCTGGAGGTATTCAGTGAGGCTGAATAGCCTGTGCAACACAAACTACTCGAGTGGAGCTACTGCTCAGAGGGAATCTTCAGAGTGGAGGTCTTATGACCTACTACACTTTGACGACTCTGAGGATGGAGGTCTGTGACCTATCTACACCCAATACTAGAGGTAGCCCGCGAGGCTGAGTAGCCTGTGTAGCAGAATTACCTACAGGGAGTTCAGAGGAGTGACTGCTCCAAAGGAAGCCAGAAAAGCACTCTGTGTCTTGCAAAGGAAAACTCTAAAAGTGGGGGTCTCGTGACCCACTCCACTTTCAACACTGAGGGTAGTCAGTGAGGCTGAATAGCCCCTGAGTGGAGTTTCTGCAAAGTGGCGGCTTTGGTAAGAAAGAAGCCTGGTACCACTCTGCACCCAGCAGAGGACGACTCTAAGGATGGAGGTCCGTGACCTATCTACACCCAACACCAGAGGTGGTCCGCGAGGCTGAATAGCCTGTGCAGTCGGACCGCCTAATTCTAGTGTGTCTCTGGAGGCAACGAAGGACTCTGAGTGAGGCTGGCAATGTTCTGCGAGCAGCAGAAGGACTCTAAGAGTGGAGGTCCCAAGACCTACTACACTTCAACACTGCAGGCGTTCATCGAAGCTGAACAGCCTAAACGACAGTACTGCCTGAGTGGAGTCTGGAGAGTGGAGGCTTTCTAAAGAGGGAGCCTAACACACCTCCGTGCTTAGCAAGGAAGAGCTCTGAGAGTGGAGGTCTCAAGACCTAGCTACACTCTAGCCTTGAAGGTCATCCGCAAGGCTGACTAGCCTGTGCGACCGAAATACCTTCATTTTGGAGCTCTTCTGGAGAGTGAGGCCTGAGGAGGCCCGACACTCGATCCTGCTAGCAGCGCTATCTGGATTGGAGCTGGAAAACTAAAAGGTTTTTGAGAAAAACCAGCTCAGAGAATGGACACGGAGGAACCCTGCGTGGTCCATGGGAGAAAGGAACCTGCCTTTACGGGAGGGCCCTTACCATGAGTATGGATTTTAGTGAAGTGCCTGAACAGTGCACTTACCACTCACGTGGATTTTAGAGAATGCCCAAAGACTTTGCGTGAGCAAACACCACAAATGTGGTCTTGAGTAGGTGTCCTGAGCATAGCGAGGATCACCAGATTTGCAGTCTCTAGGCGATAGCGGAGCCTGAAAGCGGAGCTTCTGGAGAGGGGAGGCTTCAGCAGAAAGACTCTCTAAGCGAGAGGAGGCCTACGACGCTCTCCCTAGGAAACTCTTCAGAGTGGAGGCCTCAGGTAAAACGCTCTAGGCGAGGGGAGGCCTGACTACACTCGACGCTCAAGAAAGGTAGATACTCACAGTCAGAGCCAATAATAGAAAATCTCGTTTATCATCTAGCTCCGTGTAGTGGAGGCTCCGAGACTACATCTCTAAGGAGAGAAGCCTACAACACTAGTTTTTGGTGAGTGGAAGACTGCACTCCCCAAAAAATAGTCAGCGAGGCACTCATGGGCCTGCCAGCTGCTATAACTGTGAGAGTGAAGGTCTCAGTACTGTTGGTTGTGACAGAGGGGAGACCTATTACACTGTGCTATCAAAGGAGTTGTAAAACTTAAGGGTTTTGGAACCAACTCAAAAAATGGGCACGGAGGATTATCCTGCGTGGTCCAGCCCGTGAGGGATTTGAAGAAGGAACCTGCCTTTACGGGAGGAGCCTTACCAAAAGTATGGATTTTAGTGAAGTGCCTGAGTAGTGCACTTACCACTCACGTGGATTTCAAGTGCTCAAAGACTTGTGTGAGCAAACACCACCAACGTGGATTTAAGAAGGTGCTCTAAGCGTTTCGCGAGAAAGACACCTGTATTATTCCTGGGTGATAGCAGAACCCGGAAGCGGAGCTTTCAGTGAGGGAGGCTTTAATGGTTACAAGCTCTCTCGAACGTAACAAGCCTGGCGATGCTCAACTGAGGAAGCTCTATTGAGTGGAGGCCTAGGTATACACGCCCTCTCGCGGAGGGGAGGCCTGACTACACTCACGCTTATAATGACAGGTCCACGAAAGAGTTCACAAGCTGCCTTGCCTTGTGTTTTCGGCCTGCATTTTCTGGAAAGTGGAGGCTTGACAGAAATACCTCATAAAGAGGGAGCCTAGCAACACTCGACCCAGTAAAAAGCTCTCATGAATGGAGGTCTAAGAATGACCTGGCTACATTCAGCGCTAAGAAGTATCTCTCTCTATATGTCTCTCATATAGAGGACTTCACAGAGAGGAGGCCTTCTAGGCCTGCTACACTCTTTTACTTCAAAGCGGGGCTCTTTTTTTTTTTTTTTTAAAAGAGAGCGGGGGCTTCATCTCTCTCACAGAGAGGGAGCCTTAACGACGCTCTATTCGCCCTAACACACAAACTCCTAGGAGTGGAGGTCTCACATATATGTATATAAAAATACACAGGGAAGGGACCTGACTACACTCATGCCAAAAGAGTATTACTCTTAGCAGGGTTTGAGTGAGCGGAGGCTTCAGTAGCGATCTCTTTCCGCTTGAAGCAGCTTGACAACGCTCAAGAGGGTTTTACATATTCTCGTATGTATATGTATGTTAGATCATGTCTGTACCAAGCTCACTCTTTAGCGGAGGTTTTATTAAAACCTGACAACGCCTAACCCAGAAGGGGGTTTTCCACGAGTGGAGGTCTCTACACACTGTTTTCATTTATAAAACGAGGGGAGACCTGGCTACACTCGGCACTTGGTGGCAGTAGAACTCAAGAGAAGCTCTAAACTGCAATAGTAAACACCCAAGCGGAGCTGGTAGACAAAGAAAACATACACATACACGCTTGAATATTCTATTAAAGTATCTTTACTGTTCACATACCGGGCCAACAGATGGAGCCTCAGTCTCATCGTTGGCCCAGCCCCGGAGTCAAGGGGAAAAGGGAGGGGCAGGTAGCCCCACACTGGTGACCTGGCCTCGTCTCTGGCCCTTGGGCCAGGACGGGCCTGGTTTCCCCCCCGGTGTTTAGGTGGAGGCGTGGACCAGCAAGGGATGTAAACCCCCGGGGCTCGGTCCAGATTTTTCAGCAGATCAGCCTGGTGCGCCTCTGCAACACTGCCATCGTGTGCAGAGGAGCACCGGCCACTGCCGCATATGTGCCTTTGGAGCCTTCAGGGTCGATGTCCCTCGCTCTGAGAGATAGTTCGCCACCGTCAGCGAGAGACATCGTCACATATCCGCGCCCATGCATTCCCTCGACATCAGCATGATTCACATGCCGATGTCTGTGAATGCGGGCTGAATATGGCCTGTCCCATTCCCTCTCGATCTCTTAAGCAGATCAGGAAGGAATGGGAGGCTCACAGGAGTTGGGTTTGTCATGGCCCGGAAGAAACCGCTCGTCTAGTCTGCCGAGAGCGGCCTCTTCCCTCGCGGGCTTCCACTGCAGATACAAGCGGGCAGCCGCGCGGTCCATAACAGACATCAACTCTTCATATGCGGGGCAGGGAGGCTGCATGGGCTCAAACGAGCTCATAATTGTTCCATTTCAACCTCCTGCTCACCCTGGCTTGAAGCCAAAAGAGCACTCGCTGCAGAACCGGAGGATGTGAGAGACAACACATTATCCGCTAGCAGCGCATTCTCGCCTCCGGCTGACATGCGCGAGCGATTAAACGCTCTCTCAAACTCGTCAGCCAGCTCCACCTGTGAGCCCCGCAATCTCAGCCGCCGAGCAGCCTCAGCTGTGGCGGGACCGGAGCAGCATGGGGCAGATGGATGGCCCGATTCCCTCGAGAAAAGGGCCAGACGAGAACGGAGTTTCTTCAAAGTGAAACTCTCACAATGAACGCGCTCCGCTCTTCTAGAGCAGAGCGCGCGTGCTCTTACACCTAAACACACCAAACACGGGTCGTGTGCGTCATCAAGTGTCAGATTTCTCTGACACGGATCCGCACACTTCCTAAACAGTTTTTCTCTAGGCATCGCTGTACTCACTCGTTTAGAACAGAGGACTCTGAAGACAAAAAGATGGTGTTGTGCTCTCAGGCACCTGCTTTATACTAGCAGGCGCCTGATGATGATGTCATAGGCTGGCGCCGGCCAGTGTCAAGTTCACTGTCGTTGTTTCATACATTTGTTTCAGAACCGGTCATGCTGAAGGCAGTTCCCAAAGTGTCCACCAGGACGCAGCGTAGAGTTCCCTCCGGAAGGGAACATTTCATTATTTCACCACACCCATTATCTTGAGTTAATAGTCGAAATACATAAGAACATGGCAGAAAACATTTCTAAATATATTTTTGTTCATTGTTATTTAATTGATCCGACTGTTCAGCTCTTTTCTACTAAGTGCAGTTAACTTACTGTGTGTGTTGGTTTGCATTTTCGTGAGAACATCACATCACAGTAATGCATGATGTTCATTCAGCTGTAGCATATTTGATTAACCGTGTAAATTTTTTTATTACATTAACTCTCAGGTGACGGTTGCCTCACTCAGAACTTGGCTACAAAGGCCAATCACCAATCTCCAGACAAAGCAAGAAAGAAGAAAAAAAATTGCCATTTTTAGTGTGCTCAACTGCACTGAACTGAGCGATATTATAATTTTGAGGCAGAGTACTGTTGTTCGGTTTGTGTGAAAGTCTCTCTCTCTCTCTCTCTCTCTCTCTCTCTCTCTCTCTATATATATATATATATATATATATATATATATATATATAAATTGGCTGTAAACTAGTAAACAGCATCCTGGGGACCCAATGCTCTGCACATTTTGTGTGTCTCTCTTATTTAACACACCTGATACAGATCATCAGCTCATTAGGAGAGAGATCCATGTACTTAACTGAGTGTGTCAGGGATACATACAAAATGTGCAGAGCAGTGGGTCCCCAGGACCAGGATTGAAAACCACTGCTCTAAATGTTCCAACAAACTATGACTGCGTAATTTGGTCAAAATCAACAAAAGTACAGATTTCAGAGTCTGTTCATGTAATTCAATTTTACTTCTGTGCAAACTTGTGTCTCTCATGGTTAAAAATGTGACACTATCCATGTTAAACAGTACTGCTTGAAACATGCTAAGCAAAATGACTGTCCTACATAACATTGCAGAGGAGATTAGAATATTCATTTATCTTTGTCCAGAGGTAATAATGTGCATCATAGTTCAGGCTTTCTGCTTTGTAGCAACATCAAGGGCATTCATGGGTTCAGTGTTTTAAAATGTGTTGCAGTGCAGATGTCTGAGTTGCTATGGAAACATAGTCCCAGACACTTTATTTTGTTTGATTTTGTGTGTGTGTGTGTGTGTGTGTGTGTGTGTGTGTGTGTGTTTTATACTGTAGGTAAAATCACTGCCATAAAAAAGTTCTATTGAAAGTTCATGGCCATTAATTTCTATTAGTGATGTGGTTGTGACATTTTAAACAACCATTATGTCTCTAAATGATGCCGGTGCTATTAAGGTTATTAAATACATATCTTTCTCTTCATCATATTAGGCCAGAGTTTACACAGACTTTGTTTGAGTCCTGTCAAACAGCAATCCACTGATGCAATGTAGCACTACAGTATCACGTTAAAAGCATAATATTAAGAAAAAAATATCATAGACTGAACATATATATTGAAAATATTGTTTATTCAACCCCTCTTCTCCTCTTCTCTTCTTGTCCAAGTTGAAAATCCTTGTTAAACATTTTATGACTCCATGTCTTCTTTATAAGCAGACTATTACAGTTTTTCTTGATTGCTTTGACAGGGTTAAAGAAACGTCTAGGTTACGAAGGTAACCCTCGTTCCCTGAAGGAGGGAACGGAGACGTTACATATGGGAACTCACTTGAGAGTCCAATCATCTCTGAGCCTTATTCAAAAGGCCAATGAAAATTGGTGAGTGGCATTTGCATGCCAAGCCACTCCCTGTACATACGGGTATATAAGATGGCGGCATGCAGCCAGTCATTCAGGTTTTTGCTGAGGAGCTGGATCGAGCGTTCCCCTTCAGTCATTTCACTACTACGTTACATATGGGAACAGACCCTATGGAACAGGCCACGACCCTGACGCCGCGTTACGCACAACCCCACGTGCTTACAGGCGGATGTGTCAGCAGATGGAAATTGTAACGTAACCTTCCCAACGCAACTACAGGGATGCCAGTAGTACTGAAGCATGGGTTGGGGGGGCGGAGCACATGAGATCTTTACATGTGGAAATGAGAGTAATTCAATATATCCATAAAGCTTTCAGGGATATACGAGGGAAACACAGTTGTGACATACGAAGAGAGCGGAGACCGCCTTGGCGATTGATATACGCCACAGTCAGTATGAACAAGCACGTGCTTCTGGCGCAACGTCGATCGGAAGCGACGAAGGGCCAGAAGCACAGCCAACAACTCGAGGCAATTGATGTTGCCACTGATGTCGAGGTCCTGTCCAGGAGCCCGATGCTGCTTGCCCGTTGCATACAGCACCCCAACCCATGGTGGAGGCATCCATGTAGACCACGACGTGCCTGGACACCTGTCCCAGGGGCACTCCGGCCCGAAGGAAGGCAGGGTCTAACCACGGGCTGAATAGGCGGCAACACTGCGGGGAAACGCCAATCCGGAGTGTGCCATGGTGCCATGCCCGTCTTGGGACTCGATCGTGTAACCAGCGCTGAAGCGGTCTCATATGAAGCAAGCCCAGCGGCTTGACCGCGGCCGCAGCTGCCATATGCCCCAGGAGCCTCTGAAATGTTTTGAGAGGGACCGCTGTCTTGTGTCTGAATAAGTCCAGACACTTCAGCACTGACTGTGCGCGCTCGTTCGTGAGGCGTGCTGTCATATTGCCCGAGTCCAGCTCCACACCGAGAAAAGAGATCCTCTGCACTGGGGAGAGTTTGCTCTTCTCTCGGTTGACCTGAAGGCCCAGATGGCTGAGTCCCTCTGGTCCCTCTGTTCGCACAACAGATCTCGCGAGTGAGCTATGAGAAGCCAGTCGTCGAGATAGTTGAGAATGCGAAAGCCTGACTGCCAAAGAGGGGTCAAGGCTGCCTCCGCGACTTTCGTGAAGACGCGGGGAGAGAGGGACAGGCCAAATGGAAGCACTTTGTACTGATACGCTCGACCTTCGAAGGCAAACCGTAGAAAGGGTCTGTGACGAGGAAGGATCGAGATGTGAAAGTACGTGTCCTTCAGGTCGATGGCTGCAAACCAATCCTGGGGACGAATGCACGTTAGCATGCGCTTCGTCGTGAGCATCTTGAACGGCAGCCTGAGAAGGGACCGATTCAGGGCTCTGAGATCCAGGATGGGTCTTAACCCACTGCTCTTTTTGGGCACGATTGGGAACTGATCCCAGAAGGAGAAAAGTTCTGGAAAAAAGTCTGACTGCCATAAGCAGCGCTTACCTTCTTCCTTGGTTCCCGCGCTGGCGATATCAGGCTTCGAGTCCGGTTCCGAGGAGTGGAAGTGCTGCTCGAAAGGGGAACTCGGGGGCGAGGCCCCAAAGGTGAGGAAATTAGCTCTTTCTGTGAGAAAGTGGGTACCGCCAACCTGTGGGTCGGCGGCGACATTTGAGTACACAGTACTCAAATACTGAGTGGGGACGGGAGTGGGGACGCTGATGTCATCGTCCCCCGAAGAGCAATCTCCATCACCTCTGGGTTGCCCGCATCAGGGACGTTTGGCAGCTTTCTTGCGAGTGTTCTTGGCCGGTCCCTGCCATGCCAGCCTGGCATCATGAGCCTCAGCGGGTGTTGGTGCTGAGGGTGTTTTTGGAGCCGCAGAGGGGCGCCCTTGGGTGAGGAACCGCGGCACCACTGTGTACTCAGAGGGGGCTCGCTCGCTGGAGAGCAGGAGGCTTTGTTTTGGCCGTGAAAACGGCTGCCCGCAGGATTCCGCTGGCGGCTGCCAAAACACTCTTTTAGAATTGCTCTTTTGGATGGGCAGCACGCCAGCGGGGAAGAGTAACGCAGGAACGTCTTCATAGTGTTTTTTTTTTTTTTTTTTTTTTGTAGAGGCTCGAGCAGAAAGGCTCCGAAGCAAAAAACTGAATGACTGGCTGCATGCCGCCATCTTATATACCCGTATGTACGGGGAGTGGCTTGGCATGCAAATGCCACTCACCAATTTTCATTGGCCTTTTGAGTAAGGCTCAGAGATGATTGGACTCTCAAGCGAGTTCCCATATGTAAAGTCGTAGTGAAACGACTGAAGGGGAACTAGGATCCACTCAGATTTCATCATCACTATCTCAGCAGAGCATAAGACACGTCTTGCAAATGTGTTAACCCTTTCTCATTGGATTGACACCTTTTCCCCACCCTTTTGCAAAACAGTTAACACAAATGTCATTCAAGCAGTCCAAACTCCATTGTTTTAGCTATGGTAACCAAACAGAAACCATCTATTCCTAACTATTAGAAACTACCTAGATCAGTATGAAATCCCGTTTGACACTCCTTCATACAAATCTTCAATTAGCAATCAGTCTGTAGGCCTTATAAACAAAAGGTGCCACATCTGTGTGGTTCTTTGCCAGCATGAATGGAGGAGGTCTAACGCAGATGAGAGTGAGAGTAAGAGGTAGAGGGGTCAGAGGAAGAGGAGTCCGTGTGCGAGGTGGAGGTGTAGTTGGAAGGGCTCAAGTTTCAGATAATATTCAGGCAACTGTTACTGATTACATTATCAATCATGGCTTTTCTCTTAGAGAGGCTGGACAAAGAGTCCAACCTGTTGTAAACAGAAACACTGTTGCATCCATTGTCAGAATTTTTTGACAGGTAATGTTGCTGTACAGTAGATACAGAAATATCTTCAGTGATATACTTTATGTAACTGTTTCCTCATTCCCATTACATGTATTCTTTATAGAATCCAAAGGCTAACATTCTCTGGTGGTAGAGGGAAAATTTTTAGTGCTGAGCAGGAAGCGGCTGATGTAAACATGGTTGTGGCAAACAATGCCATAAGGCTGTGTGAAATCAGGGAAGCAGTGATTGCTTATACTTTACTCTAATAGATTTTATTTTACTTTTTTCTTAATTTCTTATACTCCAATCGATTTTACTGTATTTTGGTTTACATGTATTCTCTGTAATATTTACAGTATTTCAGGTTTCAGACATGGTTTGAAAAAATTGAATGTCATGGAATCAAAAAAAAAAAGTGCATCAAAGCATTTCTTATTCTGGATCCAATTCTTTGCAAAAAGGCAAATTTGACACAGCCTATATAGAAAGACAACAAATGGCACTTGCAATAGGCTACAATGACAAGCAATGGTGCACTGATTCGCACTGAGTTCTGTATTTTGTATTTTGTTGTCCACTGTGTAATGATTGACTGAAAGAGCTTATATACTTGTTTGCAAGTTGTGTTGTTTGAAGGTAAAATTTGCTTTTGTTGCATATTTTAAATGTTCAGGCGTGGTTAGAGCCTTTTGCAAACAAAATGTGTCATTCTGACCATGAGTGCCACTGTTTAGGCCTGTGTGTGTGGAGTTTGAGTTGACGGCTGCATCAAAGCAATCAAGAAAAACTGTAATTTCTCCTATTGACTAACACTGAAGAGGAATAGCAGTAATATCTAAGGCCAGAATATTATAGAGATTTAAGGGTAGACAACCACATAGAAACACAATAAATAAGAACACCTTTGCAGCATCAAAACAACACATTTAGCCACCCACAACATCCCAGTATTGTGGCAATGAGTGCCATATGGGCAAACACAACTAGATTATTTTTGGAAGAAACTGTGAGTTGAGTTTAATGGTAAATTTATGTAAGTAGTTCTTAAGAATTCTGCCTTGTGCATAAAGTGGTCACGTTTTCCACAGCAGTAGTGTGTAGCTCTTATGCCCCACTGCACTCCCCCTGGCCATATGGTTTACTAGAGATTAAAGGAGTTTGTTGTCTGTCCAGACCAAAAGATTATGTCCTCTAGTTTGGATGCAGCAAGGGGAAAATTAAAATAAAATCCTCTCTTAGTACAGAAACGTGATGTTTGTTTAGTGGAGAGGCGTGGAGCATGATGGGTAGGGGCTGTTTGTAATTTGTGATTTGCATCAGAAAAGCAAATCTTTGCTCGTATATCGAGATGTAAGTCTTCTAAGTAGATAATTTAACTTCCAAAGAATAAGGAAGTAAAGGCAGCCATCAGAGGGTTAGGGTTTTTGTAAAAGATTCTTAAAGAGCAGGTATGGTATTTTAAAATGTCCTAATATTGTGTTGAAGTCTCCTACAACAGATTTAAATGCATCTAGAGTCAGAAAACATTGAAATTGGAAATGGAAATATACATTTATTATTAGAATCATTTTGCAATGATTCTGAAACGATTCGTTTGAAGCAGTTCTGAGCTTAAGGTCTGTAAGTCCCTCCCTTCCATAAGCCTACTCTTCTCTGGTCAGTTGGCCAAGTCTGTTGTGATTGGTCTTTCTGTATACAATGCAAGTGAGTCGTGCCCACAGCTAAAAACTTCACAAAACAATAACGGTGGATATGTTAGCTGAGTGATAACATGACTAACTGGTGAAATGATACAGTTTGTAAACCTAAATATGTCTACAATTTTGAGCACTCAACTGAATATCTACACATAGCGTATTAATCATATTTACAGGTTGTGGTTTGGAGATGCTAGTTGGTCCAAAAAAAGAAGGTACAGACTTATCTATCATTGACAAGCGCTTAGCGAATGCTGCAGTTGTACTTGCTTAACTTAATAGAGAAGCAGTCCTCGGTAAAATGATAAGCACACAACAAAGGTTTGAATTGTATTGCTGTTGTATCATGGAAAATTAATTTTAACCACTGATTCTTTACATCATCTTTCAGCAATTAAAACAAAACAAACTTGCTTTCACAGCGCAGGACACGTACTAACACACTAACTAGCAGAAGTGTTTGTGGGTAGGTCAAAGTGTTTGTATTTTGCAGGCAGGCAGGCAGAGATTATGCTAATGTGTTACCTAAATATGTATATCGGTAACAGGCAGACAATTTGAAAATATGATGACTTGTTAAGGTGGTTCACAACTGACCCTTTTTTTTGAGAGACAATATTTTTATTTATCATGCACTTCCAAAGATATTTTTCAAAAACCCGTACGACGTTCTCTTTAAGAAGAGTCCTCTAAAGCCATATGATACCTTAATGTAGGGGACAGAATGAAACATTTTTGTAGTGTATTTTGATAATGATGACAGTCTGACAAACAATGTCTCTTTACACCAAACTAAAAATGTGGTTTGTGGTTAACAGTAGTGGATAGACTTTCAAATGGGCTCCGTGCTAAATATTTAATTGAATGGGAACTGTTTTAGCCAAAACTGTTGGTATATTGTGTGGAGAAGGTCTTTTGTTGAGCTCATTTAAGGTCAGCCCAAAGGAGAACAAGGGCATTTGCTTCTATGTTAAACATGTCATACTGTACATTCACACACATGTTTCAGCCATTTCTTTTAAACACACACACATACACATACAGTACACACCAAGAAATGGCAACTCAAAGGACAAGGAAAGGAATGACAAATGAATTGTATTATTGATCATGAAGGTTAAATCAATCAATTCATCAATATACACATATTTGCTCTGTGTTGTACTGTGCATTTTTGAAGAAAGAAATCTAATTTAAACATGACAATAACAAGCAAATATGTAACCTTTATTTGTTTAAACAAGTAATACTGAGCAACTTGCAGATATGTGGGTAAATAACCTTGAATGTTCTCTACGTCCCACCCACACCTCTGACATTATAAACGCTCTAATCGGCATGTTTATTTAATGCTCATTGGATAGAGCCACTTCTGTTAACTTGATCCTTGGTGGCCATTGGCGCACTGGGTGCTGAGAAGGAGCCCCTGCAATCTCCCACCTTACCTCCCTGTTTTGGCCATGTCATCCTCCCTGTTCCCACATCCCAAGCATGCCACCATTGACATGCATAGCTTGGCTTGTGGGTGTAAAAATAGCTGGGGCTCAAATTAGCAATGAAGCAGAAGCATTAGCACCCAGTAGTTAGCTGCGGTAGAGCTCCACTGGTTATGGAAGGGACTAGTTGTCTGTCTAAGCGATAGATAAACTGGTAGGACAGTGTGGTGCTTCTCTGTTGGGCTCAGAAATGGGAACCCAAAGGAATAGTTTTTTTTGATTGTTTCAGGATTTCTTTATACATCCTTGTATATCCACCATGGGCAATGCAGCAATGCGTAAGGCACATAGAGTCGAAAATCCTGCACAAGATGATATGCTTACAAACATTGAATCAGGTCAAAGCGAAAGCATGGACTCCCTGGTAAGATTTAATATTTTTGTATACTGTACATATTTGCTTAGCTGCCTGTCTCATCTGTAGGTTTAGGGAGGGAGCTTTTTGCAGTGTTTCTATTCTATTATTAAGCAGACATGAAATTTGTTGATTAATCTGGATCTTTAGAAGTGCAGAATTAGGACCTTGAATGTTTGCTATACAAGCTAAATGTGACGTTTCCCTGAAAGTTGAGTCACAGGTATTAATAATCAATAAATCAATGAACACTAAGGTAACCTATATCAATCCTGGTTTGCTGTGATATTTTCGTGTCTTTGATACAGTCTTTCATGAGATTCTTCTTGACAGGCAGCAAAACTTTAGCAGCTTATGAGGCTCAATTTTACATGGTTTAATCCTACTTAAGCCATCAAGAATACAGTGTAGCACTGGTTATGTATATTTGTGATTTTTATGGCCTCATGTGTATGTGTATGGTGTCCCCTAATGGTTTATTGTGCTGCATGTGCTTTTATTATGCCATGTTTGCCATATTCAGACTATTTAGGCCTTACTCTTGAAACATGAGCAGAAAGAATTTCTGAATGCATTGGGGCTCATTCATAAAACGCTAGCAGAATGAAACCCACTCTGATGTAAATGTTTATTTTCAAGACGTTAATTGGCACACAAATTACACTTGCTCCCAACCATGCAGAACTGGTGTATAATAAGCTAAAATTAATCTTAGTGTGTTTTTTTTCTTTTAGGAAAAGCGATGATACTGTATTTTTTTTTTATAACACTGTGTATTATAAAAAATATTCCACTAGGGTGTTTTCTCATATAGGTATTCTTTGAGGTATTGAAATTAAATTTATTTGGCTTGCTGTACTTGTTGGATGGGCTCAAGGAAGCAGCTTTGATTTAAACCCTTGGGGCTAATGCTTCCAAGATATGTATGGATTGCAATATAGTTAAATTATGTTGTTGGAGAGATGGTGAAACAACTGATGCTGGAGCAAGTTGAGCTTTGTTTCACTCTTCCCAAAATTTGTATTTAGGAATTTCATATAACATCAAGATCAATTAGTTAAGCAATTAGTCAAATGTGCAAATAAATCTCATTGACAAAAATGATTGCCTGTTTGTAACAAATGTCCACTGAGACGGCGAGATGTGATGAACCCAAGTGCAGTTTATTTACAGTGACGATAATCCATAATCCAAACAAACAATCCAAACGTGAAATCCAAACAACAAACGTAATCCGAACAATGACGAGACTAGACTTGACTTGACTTGGCATGAAACAGACTTGACTTGATAACTTGACAAAGGCTTGACTTGGCATGAACAGACTTGACTTGACTTGACTTGATACAGACTTGACATAAACTTGACTTGATAAACACTCACCAAACAGCAGATACAACTTCATTACAACTTTAATACGCGACAGGGAACCATTCAAACACAAGGGCTATTTATACTAGACAATACAGGTCACATGACACAAACAACCAATGAGAATCAAGGAACAAGACCATAGCAACCAATCAGAACAAGACACATGGAACAAAGGGACCAATGGCAGGAATACATGAGGGAAGGGAAGCAAGACACAACAGCATGAAATGATTACATAATAAAAGACATGAAAACATGAACATGAAACAAAACCCCAAAACAAAACCAAAAACACCCGTTACATTTCCCCCCCTCTAAGGGCGGCTCCCGACGCCCAAAACAAAACCCTAAACTAAAAAGTCCAGGAGGGTGGTAGAGCAGGGGTGAAATAGGGGGCGGGATGGAGGGCCAGGTCCATGTAGGGGAACAGATTCAGAATCATGGCATGGAGCAAGAAACAATGGGCAAGACCAAGGGTACAGTGGTGGACCTGGGCAGTGGAGTAATGGAGGACCTAGACAATGAAGCAGTGGCAGACAGTGGGAAACTGGAGGACCTGGGCCGTGGAGCAGTGGCAGACTATGGAACAATGGAGGGCCTGGGGCATGGAGTTGTGGCAGACAGTGGAAACTTGGAGGATCTGGGCCGTGAAGCAGTGTCAGACAATGAAACAGTGGAGGGCCTGGACCGTGGAGTGATGGCAGACAGTGAAGCTCTGGAGGATCAGGGCCATGAAACAGTGGCAGACTGTGGAGTAGTGGAAGCCATGGCGGGGCCGGCAGAGCAGGAAGCCATGGCGGGGCCAGCAGAGCAGGAAGCCTAGGCGGCGCAGGCAGAGCAGGAAGCCATGGCGGAGCCGGCAGAGCAGGAGGCCTTGGCGGTGCAGGCAGAGCGTGAAGCCTTGGCGGAGCAGGCAGAGCAGGAAGCCTTGGCGGTGCAGGCAGAGCAGGAAGCCTTGGCGGTGCAGGTAGAGCGTGAAGCCTTGGCGGAGCAGGCAGAGCAGGAAGCCTTGGCGGTGCAGGCAGAGCAGGAAGCCTTGGCGGTGCAGGCAGAGCAGGAGGCCTTGGCGGTGCAGGCAGAGCAGGAAGACTAGGCGGCGCAGGCAGAGCAGGAAGCCATGGCGGAGCCGGCAGAGCAGGAAGCCATGGCGGAGCCGGCAGAGCAAGAAATCCCGCTATGGACGCCGCCTCGGTAAGAGGCATGGGCGCAGCGGGTTCGTGGACAGACGTGGCCTCTGGGACGCAGTGAGCAGCCCACACACTTAAAATGGCGATGGCCATCACAGGCAGCGCAGTGGATAGAGGGGGGCCCACCAGGCTAGTGGGTGTGTGGCTTGGGAGAGTTGGCTCTGCGTGGCTCGGAAGCGTCGGTTCCGCGGGTATGCCTGCAGCCCGTACCGACACTAAAGGAGGGTCCAGTATGCTGGCAATCAAGACCTGATGAGGCTTTGAAGGATAAATTGTGGCTTGGCATGGCTCTGGCGTGGCGGCCATCTTGGCCGGGGACTCTGGCGTGGCGGCCATCTTGGCCGGGAACTCTGGCGTGGCGGCCATCTTGACAACAGGCTTAGGGATGGCAGCTATCTTGGGTGCAGACTCTGGCATGGCAGCCATGATGGTTGAAGGCTCTGGAAGGGCAGTCATGACAGGTGTAGACTCTGGAGCAGCAGCCATCTTGTGAACAGGCTTTGGGATGGCGGCCATCTTGTAAGCAGACTCTGGAATGGCGGCCATGACAGGTGCAGACTCTAGAGCGGCAGCCATCTTGTGAACAGGCTTTGGAATGGCGGCCATCTTGGGTGCAAACTTTGCGTGAGTAGGCCCTGGAGCGGCAGGCTTGGCGTGAGCAGGCCCTGGAGCGGCAGGCTTGGCGTGAGCAGGCCTTGGAGCGGCAGGCTTGGCGTGAGCAGGCCCTGGAGCGGCAGGCTTGGCGTGAGCAGGCCCTGGAGCGGCAGGCTTGGCGTGAGCAGGCCCTGGACGGGCAGGCTTGGCGTGAGCAGGCCCTGGAGCAGCAGACATGGTGTGAGCAGGCCCTGGAGCAGCAGACATGACGTGAGCAGGCCCTGGAGCAGCAGACATGACGTGAGCAGGCCCTGAAGCAGCAGACATGACGTGAGCAGGCCCTGAAGCAGCAGACATGACGTGAGCAGTCCCTGAAGCAGCAGACATGACGTGAGCAGTCCCTGAAGCAGCAGACATGACGTGAGCAGGCCCTGGAGCAGCAGACATGACGTGAACAGGCCCTGGAGCAGTAGACATGACGTGAGCAGGCTTTGAGGCAGCAGACATGACGTGGGCTGGTTGTGGCTTGGCAGACATGACGTGAGCAATACCAGACATGACGGTGGGGACGTGAAAGCACTCTGATGGTGTGGGTACTGTGGGATTGTGGGGTTCTTCATCTACAACCCCTACAGTAAAATGTGAACCAGCCAGCAAAAGAGCATGATCAATATACTGTTCAAGAGTCCAGTGTATTTTTCCTCCAGGAAGCCATGAGCGAACGGGATCATTCAATCCCACTCTAAAAATGTCCTTGAGCGCCACGTCATTAAAACCCACTAAGTCACAAAGTCCACAAAAATCTTGAACATACTCCTCTATAGCCCGTTCTCCTTGTCGCAGGCAGAGGAGGCGTGAAACTGCTGGGTTCATAGTTGGCGGTCGCGTATTCTGTAACAAATGTCCACTGAGACGGCGAGATGTGATGAACCCAAGTGCAGTTTATTTACAGTGACGATAATCCATAATCCAAACAAACAATCCAAACGTGAAATCCAAACAACAAACGTAATCCGAACAATGACGAGACTAGACTTGACTTGACTTGGCATGAAACAGACTTGACTTGATAACTTGACAAAGGCTTGACTTGGCATGAACAGACTTGACTTGACTTGACTTGACTTGATACAGACTTGACATAAACTTGACTTGATAAACACTCACCAAACAGCAGATACAACTTCATTACAACTTTAATACGCGACAGGGAACCATTCAAACACAAGGGCTATTTATACTAGACAATACAGGTCACATGACACAAACAACCAATGAGAATCAAGGAACAAGACCATAGCAACCAATCAGAACAAGACACATGGAACAAAGGGACCAATGGCAGGAATACATGAGGGAAGGGAAGCAAGACACAACAGCATGAAATGATTACATAATAAAAGACATGAAAACATGAACATGAAACAAAACCCCAAAACAAAACCAAAAACACCCGTTACACTGTTTTGCTTTGGCACTCATGTCATTTTTCGAAACAAAGTCATCAACACAGTTTTCATTTGCAGTAGCAGAGTCTGCTTAGCAGACTACATGGCTTTTTGTTCTTTGTGTTGTAAGGTTTTAAAAAGGCTGTTTCCATGGCAGCTGTAATCCTGGCATGACCTTTATATGAATGTGAGTGGGATCAAAATTGTGATGTCAAGTTAAAGTAGATAAGTATGCTAGGTATTTTGTGGAGTCAATACAGCTATTGGCTAACTGAGGCCACAAATGTCAGCTAAACCTCTGTTGCATGTAGACTGCTTGTTGTGCAATATTTCAAAAGCAATTAGTGATTGCTGCTATTGTTGGATCTGCTGTACCTCCTTTCTAGTTTATGAAATATTGAGGAGGGTGGAGAGGAGAAGAAGCCAGACAGAGATACAAAGCAGTAGTTGAATTAAATGTCTGTTGTTTTAATCTTGTGCACAGCCTCGACACCCACGGAACTCCAGCAGAAATCTTCACATAATGTTGTGCCATTGCAATGCTTTTGCTCTACCCAACACTAAACTTTTAGGTTAAAATTGAATTTGTTTAGCCACATCTGAAGTCTATACTTCTTGATTTTTCTACAAAGCTGCTCAGCATCTTATTCCCTACTTAGGAAACTAGGATTACATATCTAACCAAAACATTCATAGGTTCACTTGATACTACATGCTATTGAGACACTCTACCATGTCATCATACAACAATATATAAACATATAAAGTGTGTTCCACTTCATCAGCCCATGAACATATGCACAGACTGATAAAAGAATATGAACTCACACCTGTTCAAACAGTTAAACAGTGGGAACCAGGAGTCAAAGTCCTTGTATGGTTGAAAAAAATGTACGTAGTAAATGCACACACCTTATAAACAAGTCAAGTCAAGTCACCATTATTATAAAGCAGTTTAATTCTAGGCTGCAGCAAAGTCAGATTGTGCAGAGGACTCATCTGGTTCCTGTGGTCCTGGACCGATGGCCGTCAAGGTGACAAGGTCTTCGGAGGGAATCTGTCTCTGGGGCTCATCTAGTTGACATGGTCTCCGCTGGAATTCAAGGCTGTAGAGGTTGTCTCTAGGAGCTGATCCACTATCTGGACTGGATACAGACTTTTGGCTAATATGGTCATAGAAATCTAGCTGCTGCATTTTGAACCAGCTGGAGTTTGTTTATTTAGCATGCAGAGCAACCACCCAATAAAGTATTACAATAATCTAACCTTGAGGTCATGAACACATGAATTAACATTTATGCATTTGCCATTGAGAGAATTGGTCATAATTTAGATATTTTTAGATATTTTTGAGATGAAAAAAAAAAGTGTTTTTTACAAATGCTAGAAACATTGCTTTTGAAGAAAAGATTGCTATCAAATAGCACACTTAGGTTTCTAACTGATGACGAAGAATTGACAGAGCAGCCATCAAATATTAGACCGTGTTCTAGGTTAGTACTTGCAGAGGTTTTTGGTCTTATAATTAACTGCTCTTTTTTTTTAGAATTTACTTCAGAATTTTATTTTTCTGTAGGATAGGCTACTTTATTACCATGCAATACGAAATACCTCTAGTTTAGTTTTCCTTCAGCTGTGCTCCATTTTCCAGGCTGCTCTCCTTAAGGCGTGAGTGTGCCCGTTATACCACAGTTTCTTTTAGGCGTACCGCATCTAGAGTGCTAGAAAAGAGAGAGCCCATAGTTTCCATTACATCATCAAGATTACATCATAAACAATACAATGTCATTTGTTTCATAGCAGCAAGACCCCTGTTGACAATGTAAATCCATAACACAAAGGTCAAACCCAATGTTCCCAGCTGGGGATGCTACACGGTGGCCCAAACTTGGAAAAGTAGATATACTCCAATCGGGATCTCCCAAGGATGCTCATCCAGGAGAGACACCATATCCGAGAAACAAAATTGGGACTGTGCTACCAGCAAATGATGCACTTTTCTCTTGCAAATACTGTCAAAAGCATAATTACTGGTGGATGGCATACAAACGGGCCAGACATGTGAGCATCCCACCCCAGAGGCAATAGAAGAGACAGAAAGAACCAAAAGCGACACTATAGGTTATTTCAGCAGGGCAGATCCACATGCTCAATTTGGAGTATAAAAATTAATTTATGTCATGCTGCTTTGAAGCAATATCTATTATCAAAAGCACTGTACAAATAAACTTGACTTGGTGTGCACGCCTTGTATGACTCTATCATGAAACAATGAATGATAATCACTCTCTGACCGGATGAATGGAATATCAATACAAGAGAAAAGCATATGTGTGTGGTTATCTAATCTTTATGAGTGTTCATTTGGATCATTTGGCCATAAATGACAGCTGTTTTTGCTTTATTTTTTGTAAATTAATGTGTGTGTGTGTGTGTGTGTGTGTGTGTGTGTGTGTGTGTGTGTGTGTGCTGTTGTGCATTTATAGTGTTGTATTTGTTGCCTTTTAACCTGCAAACTGTGACATTAGTTTCCTGCCTCAAGCTGAGCATGACTAATAAAGTACTTTGGCTGCAGTATTCAAAAACTGCTGTTGTACACAACTCTATCCTCTTGACTTCCTGTGTCCTTGAGCACTGCAGAAAAAAAAATCAAATCAGTTTTGCAAGTCTGTCTAAGCCAGTTTGTTTTTTCTCTAACCTTTAAGCTAGTGGCTGAAAAGAGTAAAACAGCACAGTTGCAATTAATCATACATTCTAGGTCTTTTCTTTGTGTAATCATTAGACATTTCCATATTATCGCTGTATTATACAAATGTTGCCAGGTCAAGTATATTTTATTTATTATATATATATATTTCTGCTAAAATGTCTCAAAATCTTGTCCTAATTTGGCAGTTCAATTAATTTAATCTACCTCAACACATTTGTTTGTAAACCCCTTCGATCTCCTCTGTCTATAGTGTGAACATAGCATTAATGCTAGTTTGCTAAGTACAGCACAAGTTCGGTACATTGTAATTACATGCATAAATTGGTGAGATTACATTGCATTTGTGCAGTGCAGTTCATGGATATTTGTTCAAATGGTGCTTCACTATGTTCTCTTACAGCTGTGTTTTTGTAAGCTCTAGGTTGGATATTTTGAGTTGCCATTTCAGCAGATGCTCCTTTGTTTCTTTTTATGTGTTGTATGAATGTGTTTGTTCTGAAATTGCATGGTTTACAGTGTGTTGTGCTAAAACAGCATTTTTTTTCTTTAATCCTTTACGTAAATATAACATTTAATTATGCATGATGTTTTGTTGGTACATAATTCTTTTTTTTCCACTCCATTTTTCTCCATTCCTTTGCCAAGACACACTTCACTAGCAGATATCTAAGTCTTACTTAGTGTGGTTGGAATGAGGAGGCAGTGGCCCAACAAGGTTATTTCTTAATCAAATATCAGATATATCCTAATTATAACAGTAACAGTTCATTAATAACAATTAGAAACATGTTAATAGGCAGATGCATACCTGTAAGTTAGTTAGGCTTCTTTGTTTTGATGGTTTTAGAGATGTTTTGGGCATTTCAGGCTGCGAGACCAGTTGTCCAAACAGGTGTTCCCACCTAGCTCTTTAACTATAGCTTAAGCAGCAAGATTGTCTTAATTCACTAGCATCACCAGATAGATCAGGCTAGTTTCACCAGTTTAAATGTAAGTTTGCTTTAGACCAGTATGACCATAGTGGTACACAAGCTGGATCATGCTAATCTAAGCTAGTCTTTTTTTGCAGGAAAGGTAGCTTTTAATGTAGGAAAATTATTTTAAATTAATTATTCTTTTTGACAGACAACAGAATTTGTTCTGTAGTTTCAGAGAAATGTAGAACTGCTCGTCTCCTTGGTTACTGGGCTGGGATAAGAATGTGTCTAGCTTTACTTGTCATTGGATACTGAATTATTCATAAATCCTTCACACAGTGTATGGATTCAAGCAGAGAAGCACTCTCTGAATTAATGTTTTATGCTCAACTAGCCAAATAGTGATCCTTTGACATATCTCATATGTTTGTTGGCTTTTATAATGGTCAGGTTGGTAAAACCTCAGTTGCATCTTATTTTGACAAGTGTATTATTTTAAATTTTTATTGTTTATCAATTATCAAATGATTTAGAACATACAAACCTTGATTTTCAAATTCATTAGGTTATGAAATGTTTAATAGGCTAATTCACTTTGTACCATAATGAGTTTGCACATGTCCCAAATGACTTATACACTATGCATTATGTACTTGGTCTAGTCAGGGATAGGCAACGTCGTTCCTGAAGTGCCGATGCAAAGCCAATAGAAGGCAAGTCTGCAACCTTTAGCCAAAAAAGTGTAACAGATAAAGCTGCTTCCGGATTGGGAAAGGAGACCAGAGGCTGTTTTCTTTGAATGGATGTCAATGGAGGAGAGGCTTCACTACACTGAATAAACAGCTTTTTAGAGAAAACAGCGTATCATTTAATGAATCAACCACCTATTGGCTAATTTTCAACACGTTTTACACTAAAGAATACTTTTGTATTGAACTATTTTTAAAGTTTAGACCAAAAAAATGCCGTTTTATAAAAGAGGTCACTGACTTTTTGCGACAGGTGGGATTCAGCTTACGGCACGTCCTATTCATTCCTATGGTATCCGTAAACACTAATTGAGTGTTGCACAACTCTGACTGAAATTCAATGACAGGACCAATGTTGCCTATCCCTGGTCTAGTTTTTTTCTTGGACGAGAAAGATTAATTTACACACCCATAAAACATACATTAACTAAAACGCACAAATTTCATGGAATCTTTCATTTTAATGTTTATTAACCTTATAATAATTTAACGTGGTAAACTTACACACCCACCTGGAAGGTACCGATACTTAGAAGAAGTGTTACTACGTTAGCTACATTTGACATAAAGCAAAATCACCCTGAGCACAGACCTAACTCTCCAGAGTGTTATCCTGAGATGCCTCCTCTATACAGAGATCACAAACAGGGACAAACACAGTGCAGGAGCCAGACAGACGCCTGCTGCAGCCCCCTGGAGAAGTGACACTTTACACACACAAACAGGTTGCATCACACTCAGAACAGGAGACTGGAGAGGAGAGAAGTTGTAAGACAAACTGAATTGAGCATATGCAAAAAAAAAAAGTTTTGTTAGCTTTATTTAAATCAAACCAGATGTAGGCTTACAAAAGAAGCCCATTTTTAACTTAATCGTGTTTCAATTACTGTTTCTGTATAGCAAATATCCATTTTATAATTTAAAGAGTTGCATAATTATTACATAGTTATACTATTATATACTTATTTTCTAATGAACAATAGAACAAGAATAACACTAAATGGTCAATAAAATTTGACCAACAAAAAAAAAAAGTTCTTTAGTAGAGTGCAATGCAGCTATTTAATTCCACTGCTCTCATTTTTATACATAGAGTTTGCACTCATTCACTTTACATGCTCACTAGACTACTGCATTGTAATTCTAGATGTTTATTTAAAATATCATGGCTCACCAGCAAGCAGAAAAGTAACTGTGGTAAACAAATATTTGTTTTCTATTATTTATAAAGTCATCATCATTGCTCAGTTTAGCAGCATGAGAACAGGGTTGAGGGTTTTTAGGTGGCAAGACATTCCTGTTTCTGGTGAGTGTCCTGTGTCCCTGACTTGGGCTGTCCCTGCAAATATATGCAAAAATGTTTTACAGCAAGTTTTTTTTTTTTTTTTTTTTTTTGCATGTAAACACACAAACTGAATTCATTTTCTGTCATTGGGCTCACATCTATACTCTGCTCACTAAATGTGCTGTGCAATTCATCACTTATAATCTGCTGTTTATTTAAGATTTGAGTGCCTACAATCTTTCTGCTGAGGTAGTAATGGTGCACTGCAGTTTTATGGAGCCTATAATGATGTTTTTTAGCTGCTCTTACAAATCTATCTTTGTCTCAACCTCTAGACTTAGGCATTTCAGGCTGTTTTTTAACTCTTTATTTTAAGTATGTTGTTTATGATGGACATTTCTATGGAACAGAAAACGTCCCAGGTTACGTATGTAACCCTGGTTCCCTGAGGGAACGAGACACTGCGTCATCAACGCTCTGGGGAATGCCATTGGCGAACCCGCCTCTGAATCAGTCTGTAACCAATAGAACGACGGGAGTGACGTCACCGGCGCGGTGACGTCAGCGACCAGGAAGTATATAAGCACGTGCGTTTCAAACCGGCTTCAGCTTCCAGGAATGAAGCGAAGCGCGGCAGGAATGCGGGAATTATGGTCAGAGACGCAGTGTCTCGTTCCCTCAGGGAACCAGGGTTACATACGTAACCTGGGACGTTCCCTTTCGGGAACTCCACACTGCGTCATCAACGCTCTGGGGAACGATATACCAACTATCCATAATTCCAAGTTCCTGCCCAGTGGTGTTTGTCTGGGAAAGGAAAAAGGAAAGCGTTGCTTCTGGTGGATCAGGCCAGGAAGAGCTCTCTGCCTGGGGTTACCAGGACAAGAGAGACAATATCCCTCTGTCTGGGGGACCAGCCCAGAACGAGAGGGCAGTGCCAGAAGATACTTACCTGAGGGGCACTGATGGTTCTCCGCCTGGGAAACTGCCAGGACAGGAGAAGTATTACACCTCTGTCCGGGATAAATGCCAGAGCAAGAGGGAGATGGTATATACCTCGGCCCTCGGGCTCACGAGGAAAGTGGTCGCTCAGTCTGGGGAAACCAGCAAAGAGGGACCAGAAGAACTCCGCCTGGAAACTGCCAGGACGTGAGTGTGATGACATCTCTGCCTGGGACGCACCCAGCGAAGAGGAAGAGAGATGAGAACCTCGGCCCTCAGGCACACGAGGAAATAGTCCAAAACTCCGTCTGGGGAACAGCCAGCACAGGAGGGACTGGATTGGCTCCGCCTGGAAAACTGCCAGGACGCAAGCAGTATTACATCTCTGCCTGGGAAACTCCCAGCGAAGAGGGATCTGATCCGCCTCGGCCCTCGGGCACACGAGGAAAGGAGTCCACCTCTGTCTGGGGACCAGCCAGACGTAGAGGGACAAGAGGTGTCTGGGGGTACCGGAACACCAGGTTGCTTCGCCTGGGAAACTGCCAGGACGCAAGCGGTATTACATCTCTGCCTGGGACGTACCCAGCGAAGAGGGATAAACCTCGGCCCTCGGGCTCACGAGATTTTGGTCATACACCCCAGTCTGGTCACCAGCCAGATAGGGGGTTCTCCTCGGCCCTCGAGCACACGAGGAGAAAGGATGGTCCTTTGTCGGGGCTTACCCGGATCAAGAGGGACCCAAGTGGTGCCTGGAAACTTCTGGCCAGAGCACAGGAATGGCTCCGCCTGGAAAACTGCCAGGACGCGAGTAGAATTACATCTCTGCCTGGGATGTGCCCAGCGAAGAGGGAATGCAAGAACACCTCGGCCCTCGGGCACACGAGGTGGAGGCCTCTGTCTGGTGACCAACCAGACCGAGAGGAAGGAGTCGTCCTCGGCCCTCGGGCACACGAGGAGACAATAGTCCTTTGTCGGGGCGCACCCGGACAAGAGGGACACAAGTAGTGCCTGGAAACTTGTGGCCAGGGCACTGGCATGGGCTCCGCCTGGGAAACTGCCAGGACGCGAGCGAAATTACATCTCTGCCTGGGGGGTACCCAGCGAAGAGGGAACTTCTACCTCGGCCCTCAGGCTCACGAGGTATAACTCCTGTCAGCTAGGACAGAGGAGCCTGGAGTGGCTCGTAGGTCTAGCTCGTAGAACCTAACGAAGGTCAAGGGTGTAGACCAACCCGCCGCACTGCAGATGTCCTGGATAGGGACACCTGCCATCAGAGCTTTCGAGGCCGCCATGCCTCGGGTAGAGTGAGCCTTGACGCCCATCGGTGATGGGAGGCCAGAGGACTCATAAGCTGTAGTTATGGCATCTACGATCCATCTACTGATAGTGGGTTTAGTTGCAGGGAGCCCCCTCTTAGGGGGACCGTAGCAGACCAAAAGTTGCTCTGATTTTCGCCACAGGGCAGCTCTGTGGACGTATGTGTCCAATGCTCGCACTGGACACATACAATTATACTTCCGATGGTCGCTCTCCACGAATGGAGGAGGGTAAAAGGCCTGCAGGGTGACTGGCTGTGGTACTGCTGTCGGTACCTTCGGTACGTACCCGGGTCTAGGGTAGAGGAATGCTTTGGCCAAACCGGGCGCAAAGTCAATGTAAGAAGGGGCCACTGAAAGGGCCTGAAGGTCTCCTACTCTCCTCAGAGAAGTAAGAGCCAACAGCAGCGCCGTCTTAATAGTAAGGAAGCGGTCTGAAATCTCCTCTAAGGGCTCGAATGGAGGCCTACAGAGGGCTTCAAGCACCACAGCGAGATCCCACGTGGGGATTCTGGGGTTCACCCGAGGCCTCAACCTGAGTGCACCGCGAAGGAACCGTATGACCAGGGGGTTCCTACCCAAAGACAGGCCACCGAGAGGGGCGTGGAAGGCCGATAAAGCCGCCACGTAAACCTTCAGGGTGGAGTGGGCTATCCCGGTGGAGAAGCGAGACTGCAGGAACTCCAGCACTGTACCAACTGGGCAGTGGACTGGGTCAGCGTGTCGCTCTCTACACCATGAAGTAAAGAGTTTCCACTTCAGGTCATAAAGTTTCCTTGTAGAGGGAGCTCTAGAGTGAAGGATGGTCTCCGCAACCTCAGTTGAGAGACCCTCACTTATGAGATGCGCCCCCTCAGGGGCCACACCCATAGTTTCCACTTCTCTGGGTGGGGGTGGCAAATTGCGCCCCCAGCCTGAGAAAGAAGGTCCCTCCTGAACGGAATCTCCCAAGGAGAGCCGTCTAGGAGGGCTATGATGTCCGAGAACCATACTCGGGTCGGCCAGTATGGGGCTACTAATAGTAGACTGACTCCGTACCGGCGTACTCTTTCTAGAACTCCCGGGAGCAGAGTGAACGGGGGAAAGGCGTACAGACGGAGCCTCGGCCACGTCTGTACCATGGCGTCCAGCCCAAGTGGAGCTGGAGGCACTAGAGAGTACCAGAGGGGACACTGCGAAGTCTCTTGAGTCGCAAAGAGGTCCACCTGAGCCTGGCCAAACACTCTCCATATCTGCTTCACCACCTGCGGGTGAAGCATCCATTCCCCGGGCTTTACTTGCCCCTGCCTCGACAGGACGTCTGCCCCCACGTTGAGATGTCCAGGAATGTGAACTGCACTCAGAGAGAGGAGTTTCTCCTGGGACCACAGAAGGATATGGGACGCCAGCTTGCATAAGGGGCGTGACCGCACACCTCCTTGGTGGTTGATATAATAAACCACCGCTGTGTTGTCGGTGCGGACCAACACATGGCGGTTTCTCAGGTCTGGGAGGAAGTGCCTCAAAGCCTTGAAGACCGCCAACATCTCCAGGCAATTTATGTGCCATGAGAGGTGCTGACTGGTCCACAGGCCGGAGGCCGAGCGGCCACTCATGACCGCTCCCCACCCGGAGAGGGATGCATCCGTCGCTAGCGTGACGCGGCGACACGGTGCTCCCAGAACCGGGCCCTGAGACAGAAACCAAGGTTTCTTCCACATGTTCAAGGCACGAAGGCATCGCCGCGTGACCTTGATCTTGCGGAAAGGATTTCCCCTCGGGGAAAAACCCTTGGTCTTGAGCCACCACTGTAGCGGCCTCATGTGCAGCAGGCCAAAAGGTATTACGTTGGCTGCTGCTGCCATAAGACCTAACAGTACTTGAAACTGTTTGACAGTGGGTGACAGGCCTAGCTTGACCGCATTTACTGCAGTAAGGATCGACTCGATCCGAGCAGGAGACATACGTGCCTGCATCGTGGTCGAATCCCATACGACACCTAGATAAGTGGTTCTCTGTAAAGGAGACAGCACACTTTTCTTGGTGTTGAGTCTCAACCCCAAAGCTTCCATGTGAGCGAGAACAGCATCTCGATGCTGGACTGCTAACTGTTCTGAGCTGGCTAGGATCAGCCAGTCGTCTATGTAGTTGAGTATACGGATGCCCTGGAGTCGCAGAGGAGCCAGAGCAGCATCCATACACTTTGTGAACGTTCGGGGTGAGAGTGCTAGGCCGAAAGGAAGAACTCTGTATTGGTAAGCTTTGCCCCTGAAAGCGAACCTGAGAAACTTCCTGTGCTGAGGAAGGATGGAGACGTGAAAGTACGCATCTTTGAGATCTATCGTGACAAACCAGTCCTCGGACCTGATTTGAGACACGACCTGTTTGACAGTTAACATACTGAACTTCAGTTTTCTGACTGAGCGGTTCAGCTGTCTGAGATCTAAGATGGGCTGCAGCCCTCCATCCTTCTTGGGAACAATGAAGTACCGGCTGTAGAACCCGGATTCTCTGAACTGAGGAGGGACCACCTCGATGGCCTCCTTCCTCAGAAGAGAATCTACTTCTTGTTCCATTACCAGAACCTGCTCGGGGCCTACCGTAGTAGGAAATACCCCGTTGAAGGGCGGCGCCGGGGCGCCGAACTGAATTTGATACCCTCTTTCTACAGTACGCAGGACCCATGGAGACACATTCGGCAGTAGTTTCCACGCTGCCAGAAAGTGTACTAAGGGAACCAGCCTCTCGAGGCTGGTTTCTGGTAAATTTTGAGGAATTAATTCGGTGGCCTGTAACAGCTGACTGGCAGGCGACACCTGAATTAACTGCTCTGAGGACCCCCGTGGGGGTGACAAACTTACTGGGTCCGCTACGTTGCCGGGCGGGACCACCAGCAGAGGTCTGTGCGAGACTGTCGCGCCCTGAAACACTGGCAGGGTTAGCTGACTGGTCTCCTGAGGGCCCCGAGGAGAAATGGGCACCATATGATGTGGTGGACCCCATTTCCCCCCGAGAGGGGCTGCCCTCAACGGCCCTGAGCCACAACAGTCAGGGCCGCTTAGCCGAGGACCTCTTTGACTGAAGCACGACCCTCAGGTCGGGCCTAGTCTTGGAGGCCCCCGACTTGGAGCGCTGCTTACCCCGTCCCCTTGGTCTGGGAGGGGTGCGGGTAGCAACGCTCGCTTTCTGCGCCTCGCGGCGTGAGGAGCTGGTACGCGGCTGGGGCTGCTCCCGTCCAGCAGCCCCAGAGGAAAAGACACGGCGAGGGAGGTACTGCTGAAAGGCTGCAGTTTGTCTGCGAGCCTCCTGGTACCTGCTGACGACCGCATCGACTGAGTCGCCAAACAGGCCAGGAGACTGAATTGGGGCGTCCAGCAGGAGGGCCCTGTCCTTTTCCTTCATATCGGACAGGGACAACCAGAGGTGCCTCTCCGCGACCACAAGGGCTGCCATAGACCGCCCAATAGCACGGGCGGTCTCCTTAGTGGCGCGGAGAGCGAGATCTGCTGTACGCCGCAATTCTGACACATTCACCTCCCTGCCGTCGTCTAAATCCTTGAGCAGGTCGGCCTGGTATGCCTGCAACACAGACATAGTGTGCAGACATGACCCAGCCTGACCCGCTGCCGCGTACCCCTTGCCCAACAAGCTAGATGTTAGTTTAAGAGGCTTGGTGGGCAAGGTCGGAGCCTTCAAAGATGATGCCGCTGCAGGAGACAGATAGCTCGCGAGCGTCTGTTCAACTGCTGGCATCATCTTGTACCCGTGCTCCTCGACCCCTCCCACGTTACCGTAGTAACCGGAGGAGGGGGTGAAAACACGGGCCGAGAATGGTTTCTCCCATGATCTCGACAGCTCACTGTGGAGATCAGGGAAAAACGGAAGGCTCCGCCCTGGAGGTGGCTTGCGTGTCCGCAGAAAGCGTTCATCTAACTTGCTTTCTGGCGGCTCATGGGTTTGCTCGGCGGGCCAGCTGATGTTGAGTCTGGCTACCGCACGAGTTACCACCTCCAGGAGCTCCTCAAATTGTGGGGATTTCGTAGGCGGTTGAAGAAGATCAACACTCTCTACATCAACCTCCTCGGAGGAAGATAAGAGGAGTGTTGAGACCTCCTCCCGGGGGGAAGAAACCGCAGTGCGGGCTTCCGCATCCAGGAGGAGATCAACCGATCTGCTGGGTGAGGAAGGAGATAGGGGATCACCCGTCTCCATACCCTCCAACAGATCGAGCTGCGAACCCCACGAGTGCAGCTGCCGCTCTGCCTCGGCGGAAGCGGGGCCAGACCCGCGAGGAACGCTGGTGAAGGCTCCCTCCTCGAAGAGAGCCCTCCGGGAACGAAGCACCCGCAGTGGAAGACGTTCACACTGCGGACAGCCAACCCCCTCAAGGGCTGACTGAGCATGCTCCGCTCCCAAGCAGAACACACACATCCTGTGTGTGTCCCCACCAACGATGAATCGCTGGCAAGGAGGAACACACATTCTGTGTGGCTGCTGAACCGCCTTAGAAATATCTAATTTCTTTCCCCTTTTGGCAGACATTGCTCAAACAAAAGCTGTGCAAACTGGCACAAAAAACAGCAATGAATAACCAGACAAACAGACCAACATAGAGCGCTTCGCTGAATGACAAAAGCTGAAGCCGGTTTGAAACGCACGTGCTTATATACTTCCTGGTCGCTGACGTCACCGCGCCGGTGACGTCACTCCCGTCGTTCTATTGGTTACAGACTGATTCAGAGGCGGGTTCGCCAATGGCATTCCCCAGAGCGTTGATGACGCAGTGTGGAGTTCCCGAAAGGGAACTCCAAATTCACTTCACATCAAACATTATCTATTTACTTTTAGCAAGTTAATGTTCAGAACGATTCTACAGACTATAGTAATTTGGAGATAAAATATTTAAAAATGCTGACAATAAACCCGTCTCTTTTAAGCACTTGTTGTGTTATTTTGTACTTAAGATAAACCACTTGTTGTATTCTGAATTGGTTTGTTGTTTTGGATAAAAGTATCTACTTAATTAATGAATGTAAATAAAATGTGAACCTGTACTAATGATGTAATTTTCTATTTTTTTCTAGTCGGACAGCAACACCAGTTTCCTTCGAGCAGCAAGAGCAGGAAATATTGACAAGGTTCTGGAATATTTGAAGGGCGGAGTAGACATAAGCACTTGTAATCAGGTAGGTGTCTCTTTCTTATAGATACCCAATCAAATGATTGTATATGCTGTCAAATATCATAAGGAAATATAGTATATGGGTTTCCTACTGGAATTTCTATTAAAATTTGGAACAGGGTCAGCTACTGAATGGATTTCCTGGGGATTTTTGAATTCTGGTAAAACTGTCAATTTCAAAGGGCACTTCGGAATGATGGATTTTGAATCGAACAACTGATAGACAGGTGGCTCCCATGATTCTTTGCGCAAGTTTATTTGTGTGACAACAGCGCCTTTTTAATTGGCTCTTTAAGATGATGCAGAAGTGTGTTCTAAGGAACAGGAATTATCTGAATGTGTCACTGAATCATTGGCTCACTTGATTTGTTCAAAAAACGTGGATTTATTCAGGAACAAAACAGCTGTGTGTCACTAAAAAGGTACACCAGTTTGTTGATGAAACTGAGCAAAAAAATAATAATGACAAGACTGTTTCTAAAACATAATATTAACTTGTGACCTGTTATATAAATTAAATATCACATTTGCGGTCATGAAGATATTTGGGGGAAAAAAACAGCAATCTTGCTTGTGTGATATTGCTAAAATTTATTCTATTATATGAAATAAAAGACAAAAACATACACAGCATTTTTGGCCATTATATCTCGCCATCTAATAGGCTACATCATGGAGTTATTCATCATCATGTTTGTCAGCAACTGCAGGCAATGTAAGATGATTTACAGGTCTTGGCCGAGGCAGGTTGCAGTAAATGCGTTTATAATGTTAACACATTATTTTTTTCCATACTTTATTACACCAAATTAATGTGGTTAATTGAGAGACCTCTTATTTAGATATAGCACAGCACCAAAAAGACTTGCTACCTGCTGTACATTGATTGTGATTGATTGATTTTTTTTTCCACATAACACAGCACAAGCCATGCATCTACTGCCATCTGGCATCTCTGTAAAATGAATACAATTAATGAACACAGATGAATAAAAATAGTGTTCTTTACAAACATTATATATATAGCCGAGGCCCAAAATTATTCACACCCCTGGCAAATTCTGATTTAAATTTACTTTTATTTAACCAGCAAGTTTTGACCGGAAATGACACAGGCTTCTCCCAAAAGATAAGACAATGTACATGTAACGGAGGGAGTCTGAGAAGTGGATCCAGATGCAAGCTTTATTTGAAGACGTGGTCAAAACAGGCAGAGTACAACACCGGCAAACAGGAATAGACAAGATAATCCAAAGAGTAGTCTGAAAGGCAGGCAGAAGGGTCATGGGCAAGCAGCAAGGTTCAAAAACGTGAAAACAATCCAAAGATCAAACACGGGAAAACTAGAAAATACAACAACTCAGGAACAAGGAAAGCTAAACAACGATCAGCAAACACATAGGGGGAAAGGAAAGGCTTTATACGCTGTGTGTAAATGAGGTGCAGGTGTGTGTGTGAGTGAATGAACTGCAGGTGTGTGTGGAATGTAGTAGTCCATGAAGTGGGAGTGTGACACCTGGTGGTGAATGGACAGAAAGGCTACAGACCCGTTTTGTAACAGAGCCCCCCCCCAAAGAGCGGCTTCCAGACGCTCCAACCACATAATGATACCGGAGGGTGGTGGAGCGGAGGCTGAACAGGGGGAGGGATGGAGTGCCAGGTCCATGTGGGGGTGAAGCAACTATGGACTGAGGCGGGACTGGAAAATCTGAGAGCACGACAGAAGCCCTCCAAGGTGGTGCAGACAGATCAGGGGCCCACCAGGGCGGAGCAGATGGAGTAGAAGTCTGCCAGGGCGGTGCAGACGGAGCAGGAGCCCGCCAGGGCAGCGCAGATGGAGCAGGAGCCCGCCAGGGCGGTGCAGACGGAGCAGGAGCCCGCCAAGGCGGCGCAGACGACCAGGAGCCCGCCAGGGAGGCGTAGACAGAGCAGGAGCCCGCCAGGGCAGCGCAGACGGAGCAGGAGCCCGCCAGGGCGGCGCAGACGGAGCAGGAGCCCGCCAAGGCGGCGCAGACGACCAGGAGCCCGCCAGGGCGGCGTAGACGGAGCAGGAGCCCACCAGGTTGGCGCAGAAACCCTCCAGGGTGGAGCAAGAGGTGGAGCAGGGGTCGCAACAGCCCTCCAGGGCGGAACAGGAGGCGCAGGAACCCTCCAAGGCAGAGCAGGCAGCCGCATCATGTACTGAAACCTGGGGAGAGCAGAGACAGATGAGGCAGACAGAGCAAGGAGAGAAGTAGAGAGTTTGTAGGGGATTGCCACCCCCATAGGAGGTTCTACAGCAAGTGCTGACACCTCTGGAGGCAGCTCTGGAAGCCTGGGTGGAACCAGTGGAGACTCTGGAAGGCTGGGCGGAACCAGCGGAGACTCTGGAAGGCTGGGCGGAACCAACGGGGACTCTGGAAGGCTGGGCGGAACCAGCGGAGACTCTGCAAGGCTGGGCGGAACCAGCGGAGACTCTGGAAGGCTGGGCGGAACCAGCGGAGACTCTGGTAGGCTGGGCGGAACCAGCGGAGACTCTGGAAGGCTGGGCGGAACCAGCGGAGACTCTGGACGCTCGGATGAGACATGACTGGGCTCAGAGGGAACAGCTGTGACTTGACTCAGCTCAGAGGGAACGGCCGTGACTTGACTCGGCTCAGAGGAAAAGGCCGTGACTTGACTTGGCTCTGAGGAAACGGCCGTGACTTGGCCTGACCTTGTTGGAACAGTTACGACTTGAATCGAACTTGCTGGAGCAGCAGCAATTTGACGTGATTCAAGAAGTACTGTAGCGTCTTGATGTGACTTGGGGTGTGAATCTGGGACTTGTCTTGGCTCAGGAAGTGCTGTTATGTCTTGGCGTGACTCAGGATGTGAAACTGTGTGATGTCTTGACCTAGGATGTGGAGATGTGTCTTTGCTTGACTCAGGATGTGGAACTATGTCTTTGCTTGATTCAGGATGTGAAGCTGTTTTCTTGCTTGACTCAGGTGAAGCTGTGTCTTGACTTGACTCGGAAAGCGCTGCTTGACTTGACTCAGAAAGTGAGGTACTGTCTTGACTTGGTTCAGGAAGTGAAGTAGTGTCTTGACTTGGTTCAGGAAGTGAAGTAGTGTCTTGACTTGGCTCAGGAAGTGAAGTTGTGTCTTGACTTGGCTCAGGAAGTGTAGTTGCTTGACTTGGTCCAGGAAGTGTAGTTGCTTGACTTGGTCCAGGAAGTGTAGTTGCTTGACTTGGTCCAGGAAGTGAAGTTGCTTGACTTGGTTCAGGAAGTTAAGTTGTGTCTTGACTTGGCTCAGGAAGTGAAGTCGTGTCTTGGCTGGACTCAGGACGTGAGGTCGTGTCTTGCTGGACTCAGGACGTGAGGTCGTGTCTTGGCTGGACTCAGGACGTGAGGTCGTGTCTTGGCTGGACTCAGGACGTGAGGCCGTGTCTTGGCTGGACTCAGGACGTGAGGTCGTGTCTTGGCTGGACTCAGGACGTGAGGTCGTGTCTTGGCTGGATTTAGGACGTGAGGTCGTGTCTAGACTTGATGCAGGAAGCGCTGCTTGACCTGACTCAGAAAGCGCTGCTTGACCTGACTCAGGAAGTGCAGTTACTTGACATGGTTCAGGAAGTGCGGTCGCTTGACTTGACTCAGGAAGTGCGGTCGCTTGACTTGACTCAGGAAGTGTTGATGTGTCTTGACTGAGTGTAATTGTAGTTGCCACTTTGTGAATGAGTTCAGGAGCGGCAGCCATCTTGTGAAGTAACACTGGTGTGGAGTCCGTCTTGTGAACTGGTACTGGGCTGGCGGCCATGACAGATGCGTACTTTGAAAGTTCCGCTGCAGCTTGACTTGGCTCTGGAAGTTCAGCTGTAGCGTGACTTGGCTCTGGAAGTTCAGCTGTAGCTTGACTCTTACTTAACTCAGGAACCGCAGGAAAGAGGAGACTTGACTCAGGAACCGTAGCTTCGACCTGGCTTGTCTCAGGAACCGCAGCAAAGATGGGACTTGACCTTGCGGGAGCAGCAGCTGGAAGGGCAGCCCTGACAGATGCAGACTCAGGATCAGCAGACAAGATGTGAGCAGGCTGTGGCTTGGCTGACGTGTGTTTAGGGAGACCAGCTGCACGTGCAGACATCAGCGGTGTATCTCTCATACTAGATAACAGGCGGGGATGGTTGGATGTGATGTTAGTGAGCGTTGTTCTGGTAGCTGGGAAGTTAGCAGGCGCTGGCTTGGCAGACATGGTATGATCTGGTCCTGGAGAAGCAGAACTGACATGAAATGACTCTGGCATGACGGCCATCTTGTGAGCTGAGTCTGGAAGGGTGGCCATCTTATGCTGTGGCTCTGGGCTAGCAGACATCTTGTGCTGTGGCTCAGAACTAGCAGACATCTTGTGCTGTGGCTCAGGGCTAGCAGACATCTTGTGCTGTGGCTCAGGGCTAGCAGACATCTTGTGCTGTGGCTCAGGACGAGCAGACATCTTGTGCTGTGGTTCAGGACTAGCAGACATGACATGGGACTTGTGACAGTTGGCGGTGACAGGAATTTTCTCAACTGACTCCTCAACAGTGCCCACAGTGAATGAGGAGCCAGTGAGCAACAAAGCAAATTCCAAAAATTCCATAAGCGACCCTCGAGGACCACTAACTATAAGCATGGTGCGTATTGGTTCGTTTAGTCCATGTGTAAATAAATCTATAAGTGCACAGTCCGGGAAAGTAGAAAACTGAATAATGTCCAGAAACTCTTGAACGTGGTCCTCGAGGGGCCGATTACCTTGGGTCCGGAGGGCGAAGCTGATGACTGGGTCCATAGTGCAAATAAAGCTGCTGGATCCAGGGTGGCTGATCGTTCTGTAACAGAGGGAGTCTGAGAAGTGGATCCAGATGCAAGCTTTATTTGAAGACGTGGTCAAAACAGGCAGAGTACAACACCGGCAAACAGGAATAGACAAGATAATCCAAAGAGTAGTCCGAAAGGCAGGCAGAAGGGTCAGGGGCAAGCAGCAAGGTTCAAAAACGTGAAAACAGTCCAAAGATCAAACACGGGAAAACTAGAAAATACAACAACTCAGGAACAAGGAAAGCTAAACAACGATCAGCAAACACATAGGGGGAAAGGAAAGGCTTTATACGCTGTGTGTAAATGAGGTGCAGGTGTGTGTGTGAGTGAATGAACTGCAGGTGTGTGTGTGTGGGTGTGTCAGTCCCGGGTATGAAGGATTGTGGGGAATGTAGTAGTCCATGAAGTGGGAGTGTGACACCTGGTGGTGAATGGACAGAAAGGCTACAGAGCCGTTTTGTAACAGTACAAGAGGCATTATTGTGGAAAAAATACTATTTCTCAGCTTTTATTTACATTTAAACAAAAAGTGGCATGTCCAAAATTATTCAAACCCTTCTCAATAATCAATAGAAAAGCCTTTATTGGCTATTACAGCAATCAAACTCCTATAATTGCTGACCAGATTTTTGCATGTCTCCACTGGTATTTTTGCCCATTCATCTTTAGCGATGAGCTCCAACTCTTTCTGGTTGGAGGATCTTCTTGCCATCACCCTGATCTTTAGCTCCCTCCACAGATTCTCAATTGGATTTAAGTCAGGACTCTGGCTGGGCCACTGCAAAACGTTAATGTTTTTGTCTGCTAACCATTTCTTCACCACTTTTGCTGTGTGTTTTGGGCTGTTGACGTGCTGAAATGTCCACTGGTGCCCAAGGCCAAGTTTCTCTGCAGACTGCTTGATGTTGTTGTTGAGAATTTTGATGTATTGCTCCTTTTTGCATGGTGCCGTTTACTGTGATTAGGTACCCTGGCTGAAAAACACCCCCAAAACATTAGGTTTCCACCACCATGTTTGACAGTGGGGATGGTGTTCTTAGGGTTGAAGGCTTCTCCTTTTTTACGCCAAATGAAGGCTACATCATTGTGGCCAAACAATTAAATTTTTGTTTCATCTGACTATAAAACAGAAGACCAGAAGTCTTCTTCTTTGTCCAGACGAGCATTTGCAAAGGACAAGCGGGCTTTTGTGTGCCTTATCTGGAGAAGTGGTGTCCTCCTTAGTCTGCGTCTGTGGAACCCAGTGGTGTGCAGTGTCCGCTGGACTGTCTGCCTTAAGATGTTGCCACCAGCAGAGCCCAGATTCATCAGGATGGCCTTGGTGGTGATTCCTTTTTACCTCTCTCACTATCCTCCTGGCCAGCACAGGTGTCACCTTTGGCTTCCGACCACGTCCTCTGAGATTTTTCACAGTGCGGAACGTCTTGTATTTTTTAATAATACTTTGCACTGTAGCCAATGGAACTTCAAAACATTTAGATATGGTCTTATAGCCCTTTCCTGACTTGTGAGTAGGCACAATGCACTGCCGCAGGTCCTCAGTGAGTTCCTTTGTCTTAGCCATGACTGTCCACAAACCAACAGCTGAGAGCTTCTGTTTTTCATATGTTGAGTTGATTAAAACAGCTGTTCCCAATGAATCAGGGTAATTAGGATGCTTCAGAACAGCTTGGACTATTTGGAATAGTATAGAACTTTAGATTTTACCATAGATTGTGACAGTTTGCAAAGGGTATGAATAATTTTGGACATGCCACTTTTTGTTCAAATG